>NC_064284.1:16439559-16453810 GCF_019186545.1 Solanum stenotomum | reverse complement strand
ATGTAAACCTCGTTTTTGGGGGTTAGACTTTATTACTTTTGTCCTAGTTTTTGGCTTTGGAGGTTAACTTGCAACTTTAGCAATTCTTCATTTCCTAAGCTTGTTTCGAAGATTTTGGTTTGGAAATTCAAGTTGAAATTCTAGGTTAATCATTCTCATTTTGTAAGTTTATGATTTCTTCTTCTAAAAATATGAATTAAGTTCTTACTAATATGGGTAACTAAATCCACAACTAGGGTTGTGTGAACCATGAGCGATTAACAAAGCATGAATAGTGACTAAGTAATTCCCGAATAGTATTTTGCATGCATTGATAATTCTTTCGTCTAGAATTCTTTTAACGGTGCGCAACGTTAGAAATCCCCTTGTTGCTACTTGCCGGACCAAGGAGTTAGCTAATAAGAAAAGAATCATCAACATAGATTTAGTATGATACTATCTAATAGAATTAATGTCGATTGGTGCGAGGGTGAAAACTAAGCCATACATCGATGTGGCGTCTAATATGAGGTAATGGTAAGGGTTAGTAAATTATACACGCGTAGCAGGACCAAGGTGCGGGGTGAAATTCTCTAGATGTCGGACCAAGGATTTAGAGATATATAACTTATCGATTTGCAAGTAATACACTAGGATGGGATTGCTATTACTAGGATTACTGAATTATGAGCTTATGGGGAACACGTACGCCCTAGTTTCTTTCTCAATTTGATAACAACAAAAGTTTGAATCTTGATTACTAATTACTTTCATAATTTCCAAAATTTGTTACACAAATTCCAACCCCCCCCCCCTTTACTTATTTGTCTCAGAAATACACTGGCTAAACGAATATTATCGTTATTGAACTTAAGGCTAAACCATATTCCTCGTGGGATCGACCCCAACCTACAAGTTGGGTTCTTTACATGATAACGATCGCTTATGCTTCTGAAAAGAGGTGTAATTTGAGTGTATCAGACACCAACACACATTCAATATTCAAATCTACGACAAGAAGGAGTTGCTTAGATAGTGAGCATCCCTCATTTTCAATCTTAAGATTGTGAGTTCGAGTCATCAAAGAAGCAAAGGTGGAAGCTCTTAAAAGGAGGGGTAAAAAAAACGAAAAAGATAATAATTCAAATCTACTTCATATGAACATAATTTGAAATACAAATTTCACATATCATAAGAAAACAAACCGCATACATCAATTTGTCAAAACAACAACAAATTAATGAAACTCATTTCGCAACAATGATGATATGTCATTGTTTTAAAGTTTTTCAACACCTATTTAATTTTAATTTATTTTGCATATTCGAATTTAAGACACGCTTCTCAAAATATTATACTTCAATTATAACTATTTTAAATTTTGAAAAATATTATTGTACTATAGATAAGAACAAGGAGTAAAAGAATAGCAAAAGTAATTTTGTCAACAAATTCGTTGTTGCATTACTCATTATTGTAAGTCAAAGACGTCTTACATCAACCTTTCACCAAATATATATATCTATATTTAGCCATATATATAAGCGAACAATATGGGTATAACTATGTCCCTCCTTTGATTCTTCTCTCTTATAATTTCTCTGTGATTCGAGGGTCATAGGGTAAGATTTATTTGACATGCATTATCTTTCGAATATTCTGCAAATTCTTTTGAATATTTCATGAATTTGCAGAATATTCGAGAAGTCTCTTCAGAGGAAATATATTACCCTTTATATGTATGAGTTAGGGTTTAGGGTAGAGTAACCTTTAAGATATTCTAATTGAAATAGAATACTCTTGTAGAGTCTTAACTAAAATTAAATATATCTTGCAGAGTCCCTCAAATTTTCAATGTCTATACTTTAAAATTATAGGTTTTTGAGTCTTCGTTTCTTCTTGTTGATCTTTACTAGTTTTTTTTTTTTCATTTTCATTAGCAACCTATTGAGAAGGCAAAGCTCCTATATAGTCATCTTCATGTTCAAATTATTTCATTTCGAATTGTTTCATTTCAAATGAGATATACAAACAAAAGCTTTTGACGTCTCTACTTTGAGGTTGAAGCCAATGGTCCATAGTAATACATATATTTGTGTTGTATATCACTGTAGAGTGGAAAATTAACATATTTAGCAGCATCTACTACATAATCATCATACCTATCAAATCTAACCAATATTTCCAAAAAACAACTTTTTGAAAAACAACTTCCATCATATCAAACACATAATTAGAATAAATAAAGAGTAGCTAGCTTTGCGATTGCAAAGTTATATAGAAGCATAAACTGGATAATCAGAATAAACTTGATCAAACTCATTGTCATAACTAGGATAAAATGAACAATAAAAATATGAATAAAATCCTAACAAAGCTTACCTGAAAGCCAATATGAGCACAATAATAAGAAGTGTATCAGATAAATGTTAAGAATTCACAGAATATTCTGCTAAATTACAATGCAATATAATCAATCCCAAAATAATCGAATCCATATATGATGTATCACTAGTCAAACAAAAAGTTATGTAATGACAGGGTAAATGTGTTCGATACTAAACAAAACAATAATCCTAAGTCAAGAACTGAACAAAGCCTACAATCTAATACCGACCATTAGTTCCAAATGAAAAAAATAAAAATAAACCAGCAACCCAAGTCATATCAAACAAAATAATCTCCAAAAACATGAAACATACAATTTCCATTTGAGAAAACAACTTTTCCATTACAAAGAGTCTAATGAGAGTTATCGTTGATAGTCTCGATAGCATTGGATCGTCATATTGAAGATTTGTCAGAGTGATTTTCTATTCTTGAGAATTGGGCGTTGGTGCTCCTGTCACCTGCATATGTAAGTTTAAGGTAAACTTTAGAGGAGATTATGGGTGTGACAAAATATTTTCTTGAAAAATAAGTCATTATTAAGTTTTAAAAGAATATCACTATGAAAAACTTTTTTTTACTAAAGGGGAAAAATGACAACTTCAAGTATATATAATAATCTTTTTTAATTCCAAAAAAGTTCATTCAAAATACTACCTAATTTGCAATGGATTCGTTTGATTCGAAACAAGTATATTAAGATTATAGTCCCAACCAAACATAGAAAAAATGAAATTTAATTTCGTGTCTGATAAGGATATAATACAAAAAATTATTTGATATTGATACTAATTTTAGCTAGAAACAATAATCAAACACAGAATATATGTAATACCAAATTAGATAGAAGCACTAACCTGATCAAACTCACTGTCTTGTTCATGAGGTAGGTTAGCACTTGGAGGTCCAAGATTCTAGAAGAGATAATCCATGTTATTGAAATTTAAATATGCTTTACAAATTTATACTAATTTTAGCTAGAACCAATAATAAAACACAAAATATATGTAATACCAAATTAGATAGAAGCACTAACCTGATCATCAGAGTAAACTTGATCAAACTCATTGTCTTGTTGATTAGGTAGGTTAGCACTTGGAGGTTCAAGATTCTGGAAGATCGAGAATCCATGTTATTGTAATTTAAATATGCATCACAAATTTATACTAATTTTAGTTAGAATCAACAATCAAACACAAAATATATGTAATACCAAATTAGATAGAAGCACTAACCTGATCATCAGAGTAAACTTGATCAAACTCATTGCCTTGTTCATTAGGTAGGTTAGCATTTGGAGGTCCAAGATTCTGAAAAAGACAATCCATGTTATTGAAATTTAAATATGCATCAAAATTTTCCTTCTCATTAGAGTTACTCCCTACAACATAATTCTCATATGATGCCACAAAAATATTTCTTGCACGAGACATGATTCGTTCACCAACATATTGTTGGGAATTTGCATTCGTATTTGTTGCTCCCAGACCATTAATAGTAACATTTTCAACATAAGTATCAAACATCATTGCACGACTTGAATAAGTTGTCACATTGTCCGCAATGACATTCAAATTGTAGTTATTAATTATTGCATTTCCAATGTATGTACTAGACACTATTCTGCTACCTGAATATGTTGCTCCCTGGCCACATTGAGATCAAAGTTGTAATTTTTTTTTCAATATGATTATCTTCATTGTTAAGTGTCATAGCAGGCCAAAAATTAGTATTCCCAATAATTGAGTCTTGTAGTCCTTGTGAACCCAACATTCCAAATAATGGTCCATGTTGTTGATGTAGCCCACCACTAACATTAGTTTGGGGAGATAAAAATGGATTATTAAATGAATTGTTAATGTTGAGGTAATGGGGTTGAACCTGAAATTTTGGGCGGTAGAGTTGTTGTTGAATTGAAGTCTCTCCTCGAGCAAAAGTATTTTTGGTATTATGAGTAGGAAATGAAAACTCTGCGCCTCTTTGGATTTGACCTGCGTTCCATTGTTGATTTGGTACATTTGCTTGAAGATAAGGTATTACCCCGAATTTTTGAAAGCTGTTTTTTTTTTCATGAGGAACATTTTTGGATCGCTTAATTGATAGGTGACGAATATATGAGATCTCCAATTGTTGCGACGACATTTCTGAGAGGTTATAAGAAAACAATTAAAAAAGAGAAAAACATGAATATATATATATCATCCGACTCATTGTTATTTAGGTGTATTTGAAATGACCATAGTCATTTATAAAGAAAAATATTTTTAGCATTTGGTAATTAGTGAATGATAAACATCTTTTGAAATAATATGAATTCAAGATTGATAGTAATATTATTCCATTGAACTATAAAATAATAGAAATTGGAAGTATATAATTAACTTCTATCAGTAAACAAGTAACAAAAGTCTATCGCTCATCCTTTTTAACGAGTGAGCATTTTGATAAGACTATCAAGTACTAATTAAGATTGATAACACATCTAATAATTTATTGACAAAAGTGAAATATAATTAGATTTTTTCCTGCTTTGGACACAAAAGAAAAATTAAGATAGTTGAGATAAAAATAACTCAAAACCCTTTGACGAAAAAATGTGTCCAAAGAAAACATTTTCTAGCAATCAGATACGAGAAAAAAATTATTTAATTTTTTATTTTGAAAAATAACTTTCTCCATACTCACATCCACAAATGATACATAATTTACCACTTAGATTTTTTTAAAGATGTACCTGCAGGTGGCTCGCAACTTGCATCCTAGTAAGACCAGGTAAACTCATCACTTCAACAATTTCCTTGGGGAAACATCCTACATCATCCGTAAGAATGTAAATTTAATTTAATAACTATAATATTCTCACATCAAGTTGCAATATATCTAAATAAGAAAATCACTAAGCTTTAATTCTAAATAAGTGGACGTTAGCTATTAGTATGAACTCTTATTGTTCATATCGTTCAATATAATTGAACTGTCAAAAAATTTTTAGTATTAGTGAAGTAAACTTACGTCCTTCCCCAAGTTGGTGTACAACTTGCATAAATCTGGCATGAAGATCCTCAGTCCATTCTCTATACTCCTTTCGCCTAACAACCTTATCGATAGCATTGTTTTGCCGTTCTCCTTCGTTATTCTTTTTCATGCCTTTTGTACCTCTCTTCCTCTGTAGCATGTATATTTCACTTAATTCAACACCGTTTCTAGCCTCATGAATGTTATTGCTCCGTTCCTTACTATAAGACATGTTTTTCTCTTTGGATTCTTTATTTTCTCTAACAATTTTATTAGTACCGACATCATCAACCTTCATCTGATCTTTATGTTTTCCTGATCTTTCTCTCACTTTCTCTCTTCGTATTTTTTCACTCAATACAAATTGCCACAAATATCTCACAATTTCCTTGTCAAATGACTTTTTAAGGTAAAGATAGGCTCCATCGCCCAAAATCTTCTTTGCAACGAGTTCATCGAATTCATCACAAACAACTGCATAATTATTCAAGAAGCTATCAATTGGAATTGAATTAAATTATACATTATATGTATAGTTAAATTAATGCTTATTTACTAAATTTTATTAACACTAGAGATGGAAATGGGGCGAGGCGGGTTGAGCTTAACCCG
Organism: Solanum stenotomum; assembly: GCF_019186545.1. Lineage (NCBI taxonomy): Eukaryota > Viridiplantae > Streptophyta > Magnoliopsida > Solanales > Solanaceae > Solanum > Solanum stenotomum. Next base: position 16,447,816 of record NC_064284.1, on the reverse strand, counting down.
CCCCGCATAACTATTTTTTCATTTTCAACCCGTCCTGCCCTGCCCCGTATAACAATATTTTCATTTTCAACCCACCCCACCTCGCATTGACCGGCCCAACATAACAATTTTTTTTTTGTTTTCAATCCTCCCGCATAATATTTTAAATATTTTTTTAATCAAGTTTGATACTAGAAATAATATTCATAAATATAATTTATTTTGACATTAAGTTGTAGTAATTTAATAATAATGACTTACAATTTTATTTTATAGATGTCAATAGGAAAGCATGTAAGAAATCATATTAGTTGTGATTGAACCATATTTATTTACTTTCTTGAACATTTTAGTAACGTTCAAGAAACTATCTTAATAAATAATGTTCTATCACTCTTATAATATGTGAAAGGTTAAAATTAAATTTGAAGCCGCATAGACCCGCAACCCGTTTCGCCCCACATTAATTTTTAAAAAACCCACTTCTACCCACCCGTATCCCTCTCCGCCCCACACAACCTTAAAATCACCCCGTCCGACACAACCTTAAACCCGCCCCGCATCCGTTTTTCGCCACTGTCATCCCTAATTAACGCTAACATTACAAAACAATTGTTTGTCATATAATAAATATAATAAGAATTAGCAACTAATAATTATGCCGCTTAAGCACAAAAATCATTGCTAATCTTATTTAACAATGTATAATTGGAAATCTATTTAGCTAAAAACTATATAACAATAAATTAACAGTGAATTTTATAGCTTATTCTTTTGTAGTGTATTAATTAAAATAACTGATTTTACTTATGGTAAATGTCATAAATAGAAGAATAGGATAAATACATACCGAGTGAAATTATATTTAACGCCTCAGCTTGAGCTAAGAGGTCAACAAAAAGCAAATTGGATAAATTGACATTGACGATCATCACATCAATTTTTTGCTTTCCTTCAAAGAGCATTGGCATTGTTGTTGAAGTCGTATCAACCGCTATAACTGTATCGGTTATCTTTGAAAGTTAGTGAACAAAATTATACCCAAAATTATCATGAAGGTTATTATTTCTCATAAGAAAATTCATTTATAAAATTTTAGCTTGTATTGTAACAATTTAGTTTATTCAATTGCACATATTGATCAACTTATATTATAATTAATGTGAGCAAACATTAGACATGTTCACATAATAAAGCTTTATACCGTTTTATTTAGGATAAATAATTGAATGATAGAATAGATAAGATCATATAGGAATATATTATTAAAAAATCAATTCAAATTAATTAACAAAAAAATTCAAGTTGAAATGATTTGACAAATAATTTTTTTTATTTAACCATATTAGAAAGGAACAATTAATGAATACTAACACAGTAAATGAGAAATCAAACAAAGAAGAAGGGGAAACGCCATAAAACAGACTAAACTACACTAAAACTGTTAGTTCTATACCTTTTTTTGCAAGTTGAAATAATTCTAAAGAATCATCGTCTTAAAATAATTTACGAGTACAATAATTATAGAATGAGTCATTCTTTTAGAATATTCTGCAAAGTTATTTATTGTCTTCACAAGTTAAAATAGAGAAAGTAATTGAATGACCATTAAGGTAGAACAAAAAAAAAGGATATTTGGCAAGTAGCCAATAAACTAGATTCAATTTTTCCCCTTTAAAATTAAGAAGAAAATTAATAAAGTTAAAATATTTTTAAAATTCGAACATGTGTATATATAAAGATATTAGTATAAAAATGAAAAGATACAAACTCCTCAAAGAAAGCAATTTTCAATTAAACAAAATATAGGAAGGGAAATATTTTTATTTTATTAAAATCACATCTCTTTATTTTTTTTTGTCTACATCCGAGAAAAATAATAATTATCTCAAGGTCAATAATAATGATAGCCAGATCGATCTTATCTAGCCCTTCTTTTGGTTTTGCTCTCTCCTCCCTTACCCTAATCTTGTGCCGCCGCCACCCTAGCGAACTTATTATTTTCAAAATGATCTATAAATTGGTAAAAATAAAAAATCAACCCCTTCAAAAATAAAGTTTGTGGAAATTACTTAATTTTCTCCTCCTACTCTATGTCATCCGAGACCAATTGATGAAGAAAAGTTTCCACCCCCTTTTACAAAAAGATCAAATGTAAAACACAAGTCTAAGTTTATTAAAATAGTTAAAATTAACATAAAACTTTCTCCCTCCAGAGAAATCTCATAAAATTATCAAGTCTTTGTGAAACATTATATACATCTTTGTGGGGTAAAGCAAACCAAGTGTGTGATATGCTTATACTATATATGAATAAAAAATAGAGAATCTAATTGATTTTTATAACTGCACAAAATATATTTATTGGCTACAAAAATAATATATACAAGCGTATAAATCGTGTTATAACAACAATGAAAAGAGAAATTCAAGATTTACAGGATACATAAATGAAATCTAAAAAAAAATCAAAGTTAAAATAACAAATGAGATAACAACTATCATATCAAATTTAGCTATATCAAACACCAAATGTTATAAGTTCGCTATATAAATTTTTTGAGATATCACCTTTATAGTTGTGAGACTTTAGTATATCAGTCATCTTAGTGACAAACTGTTTGTCATCATCAATCAGCATCACCCAAACTTCTTCGATCATACCATAATAAGGAGCAACCATTGAATTATCTATTTGTTTAGTAGTTTGAGAATTTTTTGCTTCGACCTTAACAAGGAGGAGATACAAGAAAATAATTTTTTATATAAAAGGAAAAAATTGTAGAGAACCCCTTAGCTCTGCTTAAATAGTACCTCTAATGACTAATAAATATGTTTAGCGTTGACCGTACATATAATTTTTATTTGATCTATTTAATATTTTTCCTTTCTTGAGTCAAGACAAGGGTATACTTTTGACTTTTTTTTCTTTTCCGTTTATGAATTTAATATGGAGCGCAATATGTTTTCCTTTAAAAAAAATTAATTTTCATTTTTCAGGAAAACATTTTTAATTATAAGAAGAATGACTTATGGCATTCATGGGATCTGAGTGGGTAATCATTTTTATTTAAAAGGTATAATAATTACGTTCTTCCTTTATCTCAATCGCTATAACCAAACTCACATATTATTATCAACTAGTATATTCAAAAGCTTCATAAAATATTATCTCCTTATCATATCATCCACATTGGATCATGACAACTTGGAAATTGATCTAGAAAATAACTTTCTCAAGGTAAAATATTTGTGTATATATATATATATATATTTGTATATCAGACACAACCTTAATAATTTTGTTGTAATCAATTGTCACACCTTGAGCCTACACCCTGGACATGGCCGACACTCGAGAACCATCGTTAGTCCCCAAGCGAATCTTTGGCCAGACTGACTACTTAGTGGAAGACTTACTCAATCAAATAAGAACTGCAAATACATAATTAAACTTTAAAGTCTAATTCAATACTCAACTTAAATGAACATTGAAAATACTTATGAAGTTATCAAATCAATTGTCTCAAGACCTCAAAACATCTCAACATGAATGGGAAATAACATGAGACTCCTCAACGTCTAACTATCTATGAAGCCTCTAATACTAAGATAGATTTCGGGACATGACCCCCGAAAACTTAACTAAAACAAGAAAATAATTGTGAATCCCTTTAGAAAGCAAGAAGGCTCACCAAAGCTAGTTGGAAAGCAAATGGTATCAACGAAGCGTCTGTTGATGAACCTGAACACTTGTATCTGCATCATAAAAAGATGCAGATCGAACGACGTCAGTACATTGCATATACGAGTATGTAAGGGGGAAACTGAAAGCATAAACAACCAAAATGATAAGTTTGGAAGACAAACTTACCTCAACTCAACTCCAATACAAATCAATAATAAGAGATGCAATGTTTAAAACATAACAAGACATGAGATATAAACTCAATGATGTGTAAAAATACAATAAGATTCTCTTTACTCTTATTTGGGAGATGCTCTAACCGACAACCATCACTATGAGCTAAGTGATGATACAACGTCTTGCCCACGCTGTCAGAACTGCCATATACCTTGTCGGTGTATAGAACACCTCAACTAAGTTGATCCACTAAGCTATGCTTAAAAGCAATAAAGAGTCTTCTAAAAAGTACGATTATTTACCCATGTTGGCTACATGATTTATGAGGAATGTGAGTTGTTTGAACTCATCTCATATTTGTGCTCAATACTACTCCCAATAAATATATATACTCATGCTCTTAAAAACATTCTCTTTCTAAATTTGAGGTTATTACTCAAAAGACCCTCTTAAAAGAGGTAATACTCTGAAATATCTCTGAACTCATAATATCATTTAGAAATCAAAGTTTATCTCTTTTAAATGTAAACATATTACTTTTGTGAATACTTAGTTCTCTTATATCATTCTCAAACATGAATGCAACTCTTCTCATATTTACTTTCTCAAAACTTATATGATTACAAAAGAATACTCAAAATGAATCAGAAGACCTCTTAAACTTTCCTCTTAAACTCACCTTAATTCGGAATGTAGATTAAGACATGTGATTTAAACATGTAGAAATTCTCAAAGGTTAATGCAGTTTCATAGAAGCTAATACAAAGGAGAGAACGTAGTCATGACTCAAAGAAATACGTCCAAAACGAAGCACAGAAGGAAAAAGGCCAGGCGACCCTGGCGCACTGCTTGCGCCAGGCCCCAAACTACTGGCAGTGGTTTGGGGTGTCTTGCTGGCGCGCCGCGCCATGCCCCAAACTATTGACTAGGAGTTCTGGCGCTATGGTGGTGCGTCACCCCACACCCCTGCCCAGATTTGTGATGAATATTTACACTCAATTTAGGGTCCTAACTCGTTTAGAAACAATTAATTCCCCCTAAACTCTCCTTGACTCTTAAACCCAACACAAATACATAGAAATTTCATACAATCCCTTTCAGAGTCACAACTCATACCCAAGATCCTCAACCCAAGAAACTCAAAACCTCCATTGTTAAAGAATGAAACTAAACTCAAGAACTACTCAAGAATCTCTTAATATAACTATTTCATGGAAGAATTCATGAATGAATTAAATGTATGACGTGAGGAAGAACAATTCCATCACTATGAGAATCCTTACATACATTGGAAAGAACGATGTTCTTGGCGAAAACCACAAGTCTTCAAGAACACTGGAACTTAGCCCTTTTTCTCCCCTTGAAACATCGCTCTAAATCTCTAAGTGTTTTAGGAACGTGGAAAATGGTCTAAATCAGATTAGACCCTTATTTGGGTGAGAAAAACATTTTAGGCCTAGTGGAAAAAGGAAAAGACCAAAATACACTTTTTTAAAACTGATGAAATGCCTTAAATAGTGAGGCTTCACTCAAACGGGCATAACTTTCTATCCCTAGCTCTAAATTAAGAAAACTTGGTGGCGCTCGAAAGAGGATTCAAAGACTTTTGATTTGATAGGTCATGGTTCACCTAACTCTTTATGTGCTAAAAGATATGATCGTTTAAAGTTGATCCAAAACTAAAAACTGATGGCTACTTGTACAAATTTCTCTTTAGCTCTTTTGAAGTCCGAGGTGTTACATAAATACATTAAAGAATATAAGACCTCAACAACTTTTTTAACCCACTTACAAATATGCAGTAGTAATAGGAAACTATTTAATATTTAAATTAATTTTACCTAACTTTTTCTATATTTTTCTTTTCTTATATTACAAAATCTCATTACTTGCGAACTTCATATGTTACTGTTAAATCAACATATATCTAGTTAATATCATAGATAAATTTTAGGGAAAAAGGACAAATATATCCCCAAACTATCATAAATGGTATGCAGATATCCTCCATTATACTTTTGGGACACTGATGCCCTACCATCCAAAAACTATAGCATATATACCCTTTATACTAACGGACATACATGTGTCATAATCTTATCCTTCGATCCAATATTTATTAAATATCGGATCGAATGATAAGATTGTACCACGTTTCCCTATCGGATCGACGAATAAGATTGTGATTCGTTCGAATGGTTTTCTATTCTTGAAAACTGGACGGTCGATGTCCTTGTCACCAGCATATACATCCGAATCTACTTGGATAGAGTGTATTTAGAACAAATTAGACCTAATTTTGAGTCCTTGTATCCCGAGATACATGTATCTAGACACACCAAAATCTGTAGGATTCGTAATATTACAAAATAATGTGCATCTAAGTAGTGTACCCATAGACTAGCGATATTTCTGTAAGTTACTCTTCAATAAATAGTTTTGGCCCAAGGGCCGACCTTGGTCTGGCCCCGATCAAGCCTCAAGGGTCAACGACTTCTATGGGTCGAGCTTATAAGCCCTAGTTTTAAATAGGCTTGAAAAATCATATCCCAACCCTACCCCAATAAAGGGTTGGGTTGGGCCGGCCCCATGGGCGAAGCCCATTTTGACGACTCTACTTATGGATATGAGTGGATACTCATATTCATTTAAAAGGTATAATAGTTACGCTCTTACTTTATCTCAATTATTTCAACCAATACTTAAAATATTATCATCGACCATTATATTCAAAAGCTTCATAAAATAATTATCTCCTTATCATATTATCCACATTGAATCATGACTAAATTTTTTTTTGAGCGAATTTATACCACTAGACATGGATAAGTACAAGCAAGGAAAACACAGTCAAGAGAATAAAACCTAAAATGCTCTCTTCTCTCTAGTCGACTGGAATGGCGACTGAAGGCCTTCCATGGCTTTGTCGTCCTCTCCCCAACTTATAGCTGAGGAAGAGCCAGTACCAAAACCTGCATATGCTACACAAATCATATCTAAAACTCCTTCAAATTTATGCCAAAAACACAACTGAAATCGATCAAATATGTACATGGAGAGCCAACCCTACAATTCACGTTTAATGAGTTAGACGAGTTTGCTGCTGAAGAGGGACTTCACCAAACCATTGTGATGAAGTTTTTCGTATGGTGCACCCGAAATCCAGGAGTTGGCGAAGCATTACTCCAAAAAAAAAATTGCTTTCAAAGATCAGTGTTTAATTGGGTTACTAATTGCTACAAGACATATTTTGATTCATTGTGACCAATATGAGGATTTCAAAGATCAGTGTTTAATTGTGACATATTTCTCCGAGGTAACAACGCAATAAAAAAAGAAGAAGCATGGAAGAAAGAATAGTTGGTATCTCAATGTGATTGGGGAGTTTATTTCAAGGCACCTACCAATGTGACTAGCAGAGCAAAATCATATGACAGTGTCAATAAATTCATCAAGATCCAATAATTCCAAGAAGAAGTTATGAACTATCAAGTGTTGTTGGACATATTTGAAGAAGAACAAAAGAGGAAAATACTTCAAATCATTTAGATAGGCAATCAAGTGAATTTTTGTAACATGTGCAGGCTTATTACTCCAAGTTAAACACAATAATACATATGAATCCTCCTTATCCCCAAGATCTGAGTTGATAAATTAGTATATAAATAATCAAAAGATTATTTACAAAAATTACTTGTAACAAACGTCACATCTTGTAGAATAGTAGTAATGTTTGTGTAGGTCAGGGAAAAACACCAAACTTTAGTACTTTTGATTAGTTGAATCACAAGCTAACCATACATATTTTTTGAGCTTCTCTCAATTTCAATCTTTTAATTTATTGATATTTATTTGCCCTTTGCAGGTATTCATCCTAAATTTCTTCATGTGTTTTGATTTTTGAAGTGATAAAAAGATGTCTACAAAGTCGACGAGTTAGTATTGAAACCTTTGGTGAAGTGTAGTTAATTGTTTTAGCTGTACGACAGTTATACTATGCAAAAATAATTGTGAAAAAAATTGCATCAACATCAATATGTTGATATCAAAAAGTAATGTGCTATATTTCTTTGACCAAAAAAATTATTTTATCTTTTTTTTTTTTGATATTTTTCCTTATTTTTCTTAAATAATTTATTTAAAAAAATCAATTTCATAACTCACATCTCTTCGTCTTGATGACTCTACTAAAAAACTGCTAAAAACCGATGGAAGAAAAAGCGACGGACAGTGTCGCTCCAAAAAAGCGACAGACTAAGAGATGCCGTCCGTCGCTTTTTAATTAAAATAATAATTTTTAAAATTATTTTACAAAAAGCGACGGACTGCATCTCTTAGTCCGTCGCTTTTTATTAAAAATAATTATTTACAAATTAAACAATAACCACGCTGTCCGTCGTTTAAATTTATTTT
>NC_064284.1:16435556-16439428 GCF_019186545.1 Solanum stenotomum | reverse complement strand
TTTTAATTAATTTTTTTATTTATTTATTTTTGTTAAAAGCGACGGACGGCATCGCTTAGTCCGTCGCTTTTTTTCGGGTATTTTTGCTAATTAATTATTTTATATAGATAGTGACGGAGTCCGTCGGTTTTTATTAAAAATAATTATTTATTATTTTTAAAAAAGTCACGCCGTCCGTCGCTTTTTATTAATTTTAATTGTTTAATTATTTTTTAAATTAGCGACGGACAACATCTTTATGTCCGTCGCTTCTTGGTCAAAATATCTGGTCAAATATTTTAAGAAAGCGACGGACAATGTCTCTTAGTCTGTCGCTTTTTGGTCAAACATTTTTTTAAAAAAAGCGACGGACATAGAGACGTTGTCCGTCGCTTTTTTAAAAATATATGAACTAGCAGACGCGATTTTCTCCATTTCTCCATATAAAAATAACAAAATTGAGAAATATTTTGATTTAATTTTATTTAAATCATCTTCCGGATAATGGTTTTGTGTAAAATAAAAAACAAAAAAAATTATAATACCGACTTTCAGATGTCGGTAAAATTAAATAGTATGTAATAAATTAATATTTTCAATTAACTTTAAATAAATCGTTCTCCGAATGATGGTTTTATATAAGTTTAAAAATAATTTAGTATAAAATACCGACCTCCCGATGTCAATATTATTTAATTAACATGATTATTTTTTATTTATCTTAAAATTTAATGTGATACCGACCTCATGAGGTCGGTATTTTTTATTATATCTAATTACTTTTAATAAAAGCGACATCCGGAGGTCGGTATGTTTAAAATATTTCTATTGATCATAATTTTGCTATTGTGCATAATATTAAATTTTCATTTTACATGTACGATTAATTGTTCAAAAAGTGTAACAATTTTGTATACTTTTACAAATAAAATGTTAGAATTCGTGAAATAAATAAAAAAATATCTATAATCCATATTTAGAGTATGAAACTACGTTGATATGAATTAGGAGATAATTATACTTATATTTATAGAGTAATGTACAAATCCTATCAGTCCGCCGTCTAATCATAAACTTAATATCTCATGTCATGATGTAGTAGAGGTGAAGAGCTAACATATAATTCATTCCAGTATGAAATGCGAGATAGTATTATTATATACGTTCGATCTTGAATGGATGTCAAGTGTAGTGATCACCTCCTAATTATGATGACATGTAAATGCTACTTCATCGGAGTATGAAATACGTTGATTAATTATATATATATATTCCTCGAGTAGTTTAACAAATCAAGTCTTATATATTAGTGGTTCAGATATGAAATACATTATCAATTAAAGAAATATCGATGATTAATTAAAGGAGATTTATATATTAAATTTGATATTGATAAACTTTTGTTGATCAATAAAATTAAATTTATATAATTAGAAGGTATATAATTTAAATTTATAAAATTAACTTGATCGATATATATATATATATATATATATATAATTTAACTACACATCAACAAAAGTTTAATTTAATAAATTTAATTTATCGATCAAGTTAATTTTATAAATTTAAATTATATACCTTCTAATTATATATATGGCCAAACACATATACAACCCCTCTAACTTGATCACATTTTTCATTTTGACACTTTATCTTAGCCTTGTTCCATTTTAACCCTTGAACTCCATTTTTTATGTTCCATTTTAACACGAAATACTATTTTTATGATTTATTTATTTTTATATATATTCTTCAATTGCAACTTCTTATTTTAAATCGACATGTGTCATTTAATTCTAGTTAAAAATTTAAAAATTAACAAAAAATAATTCTTTTTAAAAAATAATAATTTCTTTTTAAGAGTGTTATGTATTTTTGTGTGAAAAATAACCGACGAAATTGTGTTGATTTTCTTTCTTTAAAATCACTGACAACCTTATAACAAAGTCAGTCGAGTTGTACCATTGTTTAGTAGTGTTATTAGCAATGAACAAGAGTCTTTTTTTAGTAGTGTCATTAACTAAGTCAATCGAGTCTTTTTGAAGATGGGTTTTTTTATTCGTATTGATTTATATTAAAAATTAAAAGTGAGTATTTGCATTAAATTTAGATAGCCTAGATGATAAGAAAAAATAAATAAGTAGTGTTATTTAGTTTGATTGAATGTTTAAGAAAGAAAATCAAAGAACTTTCGTCAATTTATTTTCATGCAAAAATGCAGAGAAATATCAAAAAATAATATTATTATTTGAAAATTTTTATGTTCGTTCGCAAATGTTTAATTTTTTTAATTAATAGACACACGTCTATATGTGTTTGGTATATATATATATGTGTGTGTATGTATGTATGTATGTGTATATGTAATTTTAATTAATAAAATCAACCTCAAAAGGTGAGTTTATATTAAAATAAATTAATAAATACCAACCTAAAGAGGTCGGTATATTTAAATTATTATTTTATTTAGATAATATCGACTTCACGATGTCGGTATGTTGACACCCAATTTTGACAGACCTATAACCCTTTCGAAAGTGCTATTTGGTTAAATACATGTTTTTTTAAAAATATTCCGAGTTTAAATTTTTAATCGATTTTGTCGAAAAATTATATATTTTAGTTTGCATGCTTTATAAAATTATCGTAAATATGTTTAAAATTATAAGTAAAACTCGGAATAATTATTTTATTCAAATGTTTTAAAATTTAAGTGATTTTTATTGTATAAAATGTTATAATATTTGTAGTATTTTAATTGGATAGCATTTCTTTAATTTTTTTCGAAATCATTTAATTTTTAGCCCATTCTAATCTAATTCCTTTCAATTTTAGCTTTTCCCTTATTCAATTCATTGCAATTCTAGCCACCTCAATCCAATTTCGTTTTTTCAATTATAGCCTCTTATATCAATTTTAGTTGCAATTTTCACTACAAGAAATCAGCTCTTTTGTGGCGACCAAAGTCGCTACTGATGCCCTGAAAATCGCCACAAATTTCTTTTAGTGGCGACTTTACAGCCGTGGCAAGTACTTCCATAACTAAATGTTTCTTGTGACGACTTCTTGACGTCGCCACTAAAACAACCTTTTGTAGCGACAAAAGTCGCCGCTACAATGTAGCCAAGTATGCCACAAAAAAAGCTTCAACAAAATATATGTTAAGTAAGTCGCCACTGAAGTAGGACTTTTAGTGGCAAGTCTACTCGCTCGAAGAAGTTCTATGCTATCAGTTACAACACTCCTCGCCACTAAAGAAAGGACTTTAGTAGCGACAATTTCCGCCACATATGTGTAATACTTTCAATGGCAACTCGTATTGCTACTAAATCTTTAAGATTTGGTGGCAACTTGACGATCGCTACAAATACTGATTTTATTTGTGACAAATTTTGTCGCCACTAAACCTATGTTTTTTATTGCAATACCCAATTCTAATAGATTTCCTCTAAAATCAATATATATTCCTAAATTTATATCAATTATCTATTCATATATCAATATTATCAATTGTAATTCAAGAAACACCAAAAATAGTTTTCAAATTGGATATAATAAGTACTTTTATTACTAAAAAAATCAACAAAATATTTCATTGTTCGATATCATTTGTGCATACACATACGAAAAAGAATATTAAGTGCCTTCAAGCTCCTCCTTCGTCGACGCCTTTTGAGATTATGTAAGAACCTTTGCCCCTATTAGGAAAAAATACAAGATTAGTTCTATTATTATCATAAGGGTGACCAAAATAATATTGCACTAAAATATTGCAAATGAACAAGTAAAGTTGTACAAAATAATTTGGAGTTTTGGGTTAAGAAACATCCTTGAACTATGAGTCAAATTTAGGTTACATCATTGTGCTATAATAATAAATAAAAAACCTT
>NC_064284.1:16421525-16429213 GCF_019186545.1 Solanum stenotomum | reverse complement strand
AAGTTGTTTAAATAAGTTAAATTAATTAATGTGGTTTAGTTGGTGGATTTAGTGTTGTATTAAGTAAAAACTAAACTAGTTCAAGAGTTAAAGTTGTTTAAATAAGTTAAATTAATTAATGTGGTTTAGTCAATACTAAACTAGTTTTAGGACTACTACTAGTAAAATTATTATTAAATTTTCTTTATAATATAATTGAATATCTATATTTTTGTAGATGGATCATCGTTTGTGGATGTATAATATGCATTATGAAACTGGTGCTGGTTTGAAACCTGAGTTTATTGACGGTGTTAGAAATTTTATTGAACATACAATGACACTTGACATTTTCAAGATTAATGGATTGGTTAGGTGTCCTTGTAGTGTATGTAAGTGCTTAAAATTTTTTGAACCAGATAGAGTTATGGTTCATTTGTACCGTAATGGATTTAAGCCTAGATATTTTGTATGGAGTGATCATGGAGAAAGTGATGGATTGGATGGTATCTTTTATAATTCGATGCCTGTTGATGTATATAATATGGTTGCACCACATGGACAAATTAGGGTTGAACAAGTTAGAGTTGAACATGATAGGGTTGAACATGATAGAGTTCATGAAATGATCAGTGATGCTTTCGGGGTTCAAGGTGGAATGGAACCGGAACAATATTTTGATGAAGCTCCTAATGAAGAAGCAAGACACTTTTATGATCAATTAGAAAAGTCTAGTCGTCCACTATGTGAAGGGAGTCCGCATTCTTCCTTGTCAGTTGCGGTTAGATTAATAAATATTAAATCAAATTGGAATGTTCCTAATGTTGCTATGGACTCAATGGTTGATCTTTTGGGTGAACTAGTTAATCCGGAGTTTAACATACCAAAGAACTTCTATCAGGCAAAGCGTTTGGTGTCCAAGTTAGGATTGACGTATGATAGAATTCATTATTGTGTTAATGGATGCATGTTGTTTTACAAGACTGATAGTGAATTAGAAAATTGTAAGTTTTGTGAGCATACTCGTTATAAGAGGACTCCGGCTGGAAAGATGGTCCCAGTTCAGGCGATGCATTATCTACCTCTCATTCCTAGATTAAAGAGGTTGTATGCATCGATGAGGTCTGTCCCACATATGAGATGGCATCGTGAATATAGAAGGTCGCCGAGTGTCTTGTCTCATCCATCTGATGGTGAAGCATGGAAGCATTTTGATAATGTATATCCTGATTTTGCTAGTGAACCAAGAAATGTTAGATTGGGGTTGTGTTCAGATGGCTTCACACCATTCTCTAATAATGCTTCGCCTTATTCATGTTGGCCGGTATTTCTTACTCCGTATAATCTTCCTCCTGAAATGTGCATGACCAGTCCCTACATCTTTCTAAGTTGTGTTATTTCAGGTCCCCGGAATCCAAAAAGTTTGATTGATGTCTATATACAACCATTGATAGATGAGCTCAAACAATTGTGGTTTGAAGGCGTTTTGACTTATGATATATCAAATAAGCAGAATTTTATCATGCATGCTTCTTTAATGTGGACTATTAATGATTTTCCTGCATACATGATGTTGTCTGGTTGGATGACAGCTGGAAAGCTAGCATGTCCGTATTGCATGGAAAATAGTAAGGCATTCACTTTAAAGCATGGCAGAAAAAATACATGGTTTGATTGTCATCGCCAGTTCTTGCCAATGGACCATGAGTTTAGAAAGATGAAAAATGCATTTAGGAAAAATAAGGTTGAAAGTGACCCCCCACCTCTATTACTCACAGGGCATCAAATTTGGGAGAGAATTTCTCAATTACCTAAAGTTACAGAAGCTTCACCTTCTAGACTTCCTGGATATGGTGTTGAACATAATTGGACCAAACAAAGCATATTTTGGGGGTTGCCGTATTGGAAGGACAATCTGCTACGACATAATTTAGATGTGATGCACATTGAAAAAAATTACTTTGATAATTTGTTTAACACATTGATGGATGTTAAGGGTAAGACAAAAGACAATCCAAAAGCTAGAATGGACATAAAGGAATATTGTAGGAGAAAAGAGTTATGGCTGCAGGAATTACAGAATGGTAAAATAGTTAAGCCCAAAGCCAGATTTTCATTCACATTGGATGAGAAATGTGAAATTATTGAGTGGGTTAAAAATTTGAGGATGCCAGAGGGCTATGCTCCGAATTTAGGAAAGAGGGCAGATATGAATGAAGGAAAATTGATAGGTATGAAAAGTCATGATTGTCATGTGTTCATGGAAACTTTAATTCCTATCGCTTTTAGCCATCTACCCGAAAGGATATGGAAACCAATCACAGAGATAAGTCTTTTTTTTAAAGATTTGTGTTCTGGAAAGTTGTTGGAGAGTAGTTTAGATAGGATGGAGGAAAATATTCTTGTCACTACTACTAAGTTGGAGAAGATATTTCCATGTGGTTTTTTTGATGTGATGGAGCATCTTCCAATTCACCTTGTACAAGAGGCCCGCCTCGGAGGTCCGGTTCAAACAAGATGGATGTATCCATTTGAGAGGTATCCATTTGAAATATTCACTAAGTTATATATATTCGCCAAGTCTTTTATATATTAACATATATATACATATATGCATGCAGAAAAATTGGTAGTTCGAAGCAAACGATTAAGCAAAGGGGAAGGATCGAAGGATCATTTGTTCAAGGTCATATTGGGAGAGAAACATGTGATTTTTATTCTTATTACTTTGGTCATGATGTGTCATGTAGGAGAAACAGGCCCAATCGCAATGATGAAGGCGATATTGATCCTTTATTTCCACCAATATCAATTTTTAATCAAAATGGTCGAGGATCTAAAAAGCGTAGAAAGCGAGGCTTCACTGATATGGAAATGCAATCAGCTGTGACACATATTTTGCTTAATTGTCCAGAGATTCAATCATATGTCAAGTAAGTGTTAAAAATATGTTATTAAATTACATACTAATAAGTGATCATTAACTAACGAAATACTTGAATGTAAAATGATCAGCTTGTTCGTAAACACATGGGGTAATGAAGCCATCTATACAGAATTTTCCAAATGGCTGAGGAACTATGTAAGTGTGCAATCACTAAGTATTTAATAATATATTCATGTTATACTAAATTATATTACTTGAAATAACAATCGCGTAGGTTTACGATGAATACTCAAGTGTCCAACATTTGCAATTAGTGAAAGAAGTAGCCCTTGGACCTCAATCTGAAGTACTGGCAATGAATAAGTATTGTGTCAATGGTTTTAAGTTTCAAACTGAAGAAGTATCTAGGAACAAGAAAACAAATAATAGCGGTGTCTATATACAAGGTGATGTTGATAGTACTGGTCAAACTATTGAATATTATGGTGTCATTCAAGAGATTATTGAAGTGAGGTATTCAGGTTGGCCTAATAAGAAGATTGTATTGTTTCGGTGTGAGTGGTTTGACCCATCACATAGAGGCACAAAGGTGGACCATCAACATAATATAATTGAAGTTAAGCACACCAGGAAATACAGAAGTTATGATCCTTTTATTATTGCACAACATGCTAAACAAGTGTATTACGCTTCATATCCATTGCGTAGAGACAAAGTTGATTGGTGGGTTGTTATAAAAAGTAAGCCTGTGGGAAGAATTGAAATTGACAATGTCTTAGATGTGGCGTATCAAAATGATGTTGCAATTGTTCAACAACAAGTTGATGTTGAATTGGAAACCACACTACAACATCCTCAACACATATTAGAAGAAGTATCTGATGATGAGATATTGAGTGTTGAGGAAGAAATATCCGAGAATGAGGAAAATGAATCATTTGATGATGAAGAATGGGACGATAATGAAAATGAAACAACTGAGGAGGAAGAATGGGAGAATGATAGAATTGAAACAAGCGAGGAGGAATAATGTAGAATGAAAGCTAGCTAGTACATATGTAAGTGTATTTTACTAATTTTATTTAATTTATGATTTTTATATATATTATACATGTAAATTTGCATACAGATGTCATCAGGCGGTGACGGTGATAGATATCGCGAGCATCATGGAGTTGGCCAGACTAAACAGGCTAAAAAGAAGAAGTCTAGGAGACCGATAGATCCTGAGGATATTGCAAGATCTATTTCTTCTGCGCCAGAGCGCATCAGCCATAATACTCATTTATTTGCTGTTCCGTTTGGTACGGCGGATCCTCGGCAATATTATCCTAATTATCGTCGACCAGTCGGTGCT
Organism: Solanum stenotomum; assembly: GCF_019186545.1. Taxonomy (NCBI): domain Eukaryota; kingdom Viridiplantae; phylum Streptophyta; class Magnoliopsida; order Solanales; family Solanaceae; genus Solanum; species Solanum stenotomum. Next base: position 16,424,990 of record NC_064284.1, on the reverse strand, counting down.
TCATCTACTTCACAGGCATTGCCTTCACGACGCTACGAGGACCTACCTTTACAGGCTATTCGTCGAGCACGACCCTTATCGGCAGGTACTCCATCTCCCACAGGTACATCTCCTCAGTTATCTGCCATGAGGCTTGGAGATTCTAGTAGCGAGCAGTCAGATGCTATGGCCGGTACGCCTCCATTGACTCAGCGTTTTGTGCATCCTGATGTATCACCCTCGTCTACAGCTGCACCTAGTGCTACACCACATGATACGATGTCTGCTCTAGCTCCTGGCCAGAAGGACAGACTTGGTAGAGTCATGATTGAGCCGGATGGATCATCGTAAGTTTGTTTTGTTATCTATTTGTTACTTTATTTTATTTATTTCTTATACTTTAATATATTATTCATGAACTAACATATTTATTATGTGTTTTGCAGGTGGCATCCTGCAAAGGATGCTGCCCGGGCTTTAAAAGAGTGTGTTAGAAAACTCTATACACAAGCTTATCACTCTTGGAGCGAGATTCCAAACAGTATACGCCAGGCGATGTTTAATAACTTTAAGGTATATATTTTTTAGTTAAGTTTAGTATACTTTACTTTTTTTTACTATCGATTTAATTAACGTTATTCAATTTTTTTCAGACTATGTGTACTTGGGAGTCGAGGTACAATTTGGTCATTGGGACCACATTTGAGAGGAAGGCATCCACCAGACTGTCTAACTGGCTAAAGAGCGTTCGGGATAGTGGTGAACGTCCCGGTTGGATGTTGCCTCATGTTTTTGCTGAATTGGGTCAGTATTGGAAAACAGACAAGTTTAAGGCAATATCAGATCAAGCCAAAATGGCTAGAGGCAGTCTTAAAGGTGGCTCGTTGCACACCGGAGGTGCAAAGACGGTTGGAACAATTGCACGAGAGATGGTAAGTTCTAATTCAAACTTTTAAATAAATAATTAGTTGATACATATATATCGTTATAAATTTCAGTTTTTATTTATAGGAAAAAGAATTGGGACGCACTCCCATTGAACCAGAGGTTTTCAAAAAGACTCATGTCAGGAAGAAAGAAAATGAGTCAGATCCGGATGTGTGGGTGGAGGAAAGGGCCGAACGAACTTTTGTAAGTTATTTAATATGAATAATATATATCAATAGTGAATATATTTATGATATGTATATATATTGATGTCAATATTTATATTTAATATGCAGAATGACTTTCATAAGTACGTCGCTGAGAATCTAGATAGTTCGGTTCAATTGACACCTGAACTGTCCACTCAGATTTGGAAAGAAAAAGTGGTAGGGGGGACACACAAGGGTAGATGCTATGGTCTAGGCTCTCGCAACGATGTTAGACGCCTTCAGTCAGGCTTAGAAGGTATTGGATCATCACGTCAAGCTGAGGCACTTGACGGTGTTCAGATTGCTGCTATGTCGGATCAAATAACTAAACTTACAGCGGCACTAGCAGAGTCGGAGCGGAAAAGAGTAGCTGAACAACAAAGCATGAGTGAGACAGTTCAGCAAATCAAAGAACAAGTGATGAACCTCGCTCGTCGACCTACTACTTCGGCTCCTGATGACACCGATGACACCGACGACGAGAGTGATGAGGATGATTATGTAGATCTCACTCCCTAGTTTAGATCTTTGGACATTTATGAACTTTTTGAAATTTTAAAACGAATTTTAAAAGACTTTATAAGTCTTTAATTTATGATTTAAATACTTTTGAATGTTATTTTAAGTTTGTTATTTTATGTTTTGTTTAGACTGTTTATAATTGTGTGTGTTTGATTGGGCTGAATAGTGTAGAATTGAATTGAATTGAATTTGCAGGTGGGCAGCAGAAGCTGAGATCTGCTACTGTCAAAAATATTGCAGAAAAAGCGACGGACAGCGTGGTTTAGTCCGTCGCTTTTTTAAGTTTTAATTTTTTTAAAAACCCAGAAAAGTGACGGACAACGTGGTTTTTTCCGTCGCTTTTTTAGATTTTTTTTAAAAAATTCCATAAAAGCGACGGACAACGTGGATTTGTCCGTCGCTTTTTTGGGTTTTTAAAAATAAAAGTTCCAGAAAAGCGACGGACAGTGTCCTTTTATCCGTCGCTTTTCTGGGATTTTCAAAAATAAATTTCCAGAAAAGCGACGGACTGCGTCGCCCTTTAGAAATTTAAAAAAAATTAAAATTAAAATAAAGCGACGGACTCCGTCGCTTTTTTTAAAAAATTATTTTTAAAAAATAGTCGAAAAGCAACTCAGTCCGTCACTTTTTTAGCGACGCAGTCCGTCGCTTTTTGAAAAGCAATGAGCTAAAAAGCGACGGAAGTGACTACGTCGCTTTTCCGTCAATTTTGACCAAAAAAGCGACGCAGTCCGTCGCTTTTGGCCGTCGTTTTTTGACAATTTTTTAGTAGCGACTTCTTTTAATTAGTAGTTAATAATAATTATAATTATCAAATCTTTCATCTTTGAAATCTCTTGATGTGGAAGTTATTTATACTTGAAATTAGGGTTGTTCATGGTTATGATTTAAAAATCAAATTGATCCTCCATCCTAATCAAATCGATTTAAAAAGTCGATATGTGATTTGGTTTGGTTTTAAATTTGGAAAATCAATACTATTTGATTTAGTTTTGGTTTTACTAAAAAAAATCGCAAAAATAACCAAATCGAATCTAGAAATTAGATATATAAATATTATAATTATTAGTATATTATTCATAAATAAAATATCAATATTTTGTTAAAATTTAATCAACTTAAGTTTTTCATTTTACCATTTTCTCAAGCCCAAAACTTAAAGTTTAGCCCAACTACTACTCCCTCCGTCCACAATTAATTGTCATGGTTTCCATTTTTAGAGTCAAACAATAAGAACTTTGACCAACATTTTACGATGTATATTTTCATCATATTGATATGCAAAAAATTGCAACTTATAGTACTTTTCGTATATTTTTTGAATATCTAATTTTTTTAAAAAAATATCGAATTAACGTAATCTAATTTAACTTTAAAAATTAGTCAAATTGACTTTCGAAAAGCGCAACATGACAAATAAAAGTGGACAGAGGGAGTACAACCTAAGTCCAAGTCGATCAAAATCCATTACTTTAGGGTGTGTTTAGTAAGAAGGAAAATGTTTTCCTGGAAAACAAGTAGATTTTGGACTTATTTTCTCATGTTTGGTTGGTGAATAGAAAATATTTTCCGGAATTTTTTTTTTTGTGTTTGATTTATGAATGAAAAATATTTTTGTGAAAGTATCTTTTATTTTTACTAGAGAGTAGAAAATAATTTTTGAATTGAAATTGAAAATATTTTTTAAAATAAACTTAAATTTTTTTGGTGGGGTGGGGCTGGTGCGGGGGAGGTAGAGGTGAGATGGGGTAAAAAAAAATAAAAATTTGAAATTGAAAATATTTAAAAAATAAATTTAATATTTTTTGGAGGGTGTGGGGGACTGATG
>NC_064284.1:16421225-16421510 GCF_019186545.1 Solanum stenotomum | reverse complement strand
TAGGGGGTGGGGGGTGGGGTGAAAAATTAAAAATTTGAAATTGAAAATATTTAAAAACAAACTTAAATTTTTTTTGGAGGGAGGTAGGGGGATGGCGGGGTTGGGGGTTAGGGGTGAGGGTGGGGTACAAAAATAAAAAATTTGAACTTGAAAATATTTTTTAAAAACAAGCTTTAAATTATTTTTTTGCGGGTGGGATGAACAATAAGAATTTGAATTGGAAATAATTTTAGAAACAAACTTCAATTTTATAATTTTTTTTTTTTGGGGAGTGCTGTCGGGGGG
>NC_064284.1:16318152-16421103 GCF_019186545.1 Solanum stenotomum | reverse complement strand
GGGGGTAGGGGAGAGTGGGTTAAAAAAATAAAAAATTGAAGTTGAAAATATTTTTTTAAAAATAAGCTTTAAATTTAATTTTTTCAACAAAAAAATAATTGTGATTTGAAGTTGGAGGAGAGTTTTGGAAAATGTTTTCCTTTTTAAAGGGAAGTCATTTTCCTTAAATTTAAGAAAAATGAGTTGATTTGGAAAACATTTTACCCAACTAAACATAGAAAATTGGAAAACATTTTCCCTTCATACCAAACACACCCTTAGTTTTTACTTGCCCTAGCTTACATATGAAAATCACGCTTTCTTTTAACTGAATCACTTTGTTAGTATACTAATAACTCTAGTATTGCTTAATTGAATCTAGAGTAGCTTTCTTGTGGATTGTTCACGTACTAGGTGTATGTGTCTATCGAGATACGTATGTCTTCAAAAAATTTGTTATTTTCAAACCAAAAAAACCAAAAAAACTGAATCAAACCAACAATAATAACTAAACTGACGGTTATTTTTTTCATTTAGTATAGTTTTGTTTTAGAAACTTAAAAACCGACTAAATTAGTTTAATTTTAATTTTAATCAATAACCGATCCAAACTGAACCACAAACCCCCTACTCAAAACCAAGTAGTGCATAATGTTACTGACGTAATTTATTTATCATAATTCCTTTTTCTCATAATGTTACTGATCATCTTTGTCAATCATTTTGATGCAGGAAACTTCTTTTGCATTTTTGTCGTCCTACTACTTATTTTTTATTGTCTATTATATTAGTTAGAAAATTGTTACTGACGTCTGACGTAATTTATTTATCATAATTTTCTTTTATGTAGTTCATTGATCTATTATTTTTCTTTTAATTTTTCCAATTTAATAGATGTAATTGTATTAACTAGTTTTTGGTGATTTATGAATGTGTTGTTTTTGAAAAATAGTTAAAGTGATTCTACTTCTCATGAAAAAAATTATATTTAAATTCTTAAAATAGTGGGGTTCATGAAAAAAAATAAAAAATTGTGAAATCATGTCAAATTATTAATATATAATAATAATAATTAAATTTATAACTAGAATATTTAATAAATTTTTGAAATATATATTAAAAAAGCTATCAGATGATCATGTGAATGGTAACTTATAAGCTAAGTCCTACCCAAGTTTATACAATGTGGGAATAATTCCATGGGAGTATTCTAAATTTCACTAAGATTCATCTTACAAAGATCATTATAATGATTGAATATATTAATGATTTACCTTCGATCTCTTCGATTGAACCTACTCAAAAAGACAACAATAAGTCTCTACTAACACACATTTAACACTCAAATCTACCACAAGAAGAAGTTGCTTGGATGGTGAGCATCATTCATTTTCAATCTTAAGATTGTGAGTTCGAGTCATCAATCTTAAGATTGTGAGTTCGAGTCATCAATCTTAAGATTGTGAGTTCAAGAGCAAAGGTGAAAGCTCATAGAGAGAGGGATAAAAAAACAAAAAAATTCAAATCTACTTCATATGAACATAATTTGAAATACAAATTTCATACATCATAAGAAAACAAACCGCATACATCAATTTGTCAATACAACAACAAATTAATGAAACTCATTTCGCAACAATGATGATATGTCATTGTTTTAAAGTTTTTCAACACGTATTTAATTTAAATTTATTTTGCATATTCGAATTTAAGACACACTTCTTCAAAATATTATACTTCAATTATAACTATTATAAATTTTGAAAAACATTATTGTACTATAGATAAGAACAAGGAGTAAAAGAATAGCAAAAGTAATTTTGTCAACAAATTCTGTTGCATTAGTCATTATTGTAAGTCAAAGACGTCTTACACCAACCTTTCACCAAATATATATCTATATTTAGCCATATATATAAGCGAACAATATGAGTACAACTATGTCCCTCCTTTGATTCTTCTCTCTCGTATAATTTTTCTGTGATTCAAAAGTCATAGGATGAGATTTATTTGACATGCATTATCGTTTGAATATTCTGCAAATTCTTTTGAATATTTCATGAATTTACAGAATATTCAAGATGTCTCTTCAAAGGAAATATATTACCCTTTATATGTATGAGTTAGGGTTTAGGGTAGAGTAGCCTCTAAGAATTCTAATTGAAATCGAAAGCTCAATTGCCCTAATACCATGTTAATGTTGGATATTTTGTAATATATAGAGATTTTAAATTAAACAGACACATTTGTTCATTAAAGAACATGACTATTATAGAAAGTCATCTCTTCACGAAAGAAAATGACTATTATGAAAAGTCATTTGTTCAAGAAAGAACATGATTGTTATGAAAAGTAATCTCTTAAGTTTTACAAATATAAGGACTCTCCAAAAGTAGCCTAAGAAAAATCTACAAGTACATACAAGGGTTTTTGCTGTATCATGAAGTCAATGACTTATACGATCAATATCTCTTTAAGAAAAGTGATTCTTCACGCCTCAAAGTCATCGTCTTCTTCAACTGTACTTCCTAATTTTTCTAACAGCTGATACTTGAGTTGTCAGAGATGAAGAATAAATGGTTCAGAGGAAGAAGAGAGTGTAAGATAAGAGAAAGAAATTATATTTCATCTAATCACAATTGATTTGCTTACTGCGGAAGCTAAGAACAGTAATGATGGTTTAGCGAATAACTCGAACGAGACATACAAACAAAAGCTTTTGACGTCTCTTCTTTGGGGTTTAAGGCCAATGGTCCATAGAAACACATATATTTGTGATGTATATAATTGTAGAGTGGACAGTTAACATATTTAGCAGCATCTACTTCATAATCATCATACCTATAAAATCTTACCAATATATGTCAATGTGCAAGTCATAAGATAAATTTCCAAAAAAAAAACTTTTTGAAAAACAACTTCTATCATATCAAACACATATTGAATAAATAAAGAGTAGCTAGCTTTGCGATTGCAAAGTTATATCGAAGCATAAACTGGATAATCAGAATAAACTTGACCAAACTCATTGTCATAACTAGGATAAAATGAACAACAAAAATGTGAATAAAATCCTAACATAGCACAATAATATGAAGTGTATCACATAAATGTTAAGAATACACAAAACATTCTGCTAAATTAAAATGCAATATAATCAATCCCAAAATAATCAATTCCATATATGATATATCACTAGTCAAACAAAAAGCTATGTAATGACAGGGTAAATGTGTTCGATACTAGACAGAACAATAATCCCAAGTCAAGAACTGAACAAAACCTACAATCTAATACCGACCATTAGTTCCAAATGAAAAAAAATAAAAATAAACTAGCAACCCAAGTCATATCAAACAAAATAATCTCCAAAAACATGAAACATACCATTTCCATTTGAGAAAATAACTTTTCCACTACAAAGAGTTTAATGAGAGTTATCGTTGATAGTCTCGATAGCATTGGATCGTCATATTGAAGATTTGTCAGAGTGATTTTCTATTCTTGAAAATCGGGCGCTGATGCTCCTGTCACCTGCATATGTAAGTTTAAGGTAAACTTTAGAGGAGATTATGGGTGTGACAAAAAATATTTTCTTGAAAAATAAGTCATTATTAAGTTTTAAAAGAATATGACTATGAAAATCTTTTTTTAATAAAGGGGGAAAATGACTACTTCAAGTATATATAATAATCTTTTTTAATTCCAAAAAAAATCATTCAAAATACTACCTGATTTGCAAAGGGTTCGTTTGATTCGAAACAAGTATATTAAGATTGTAGTCCTAACCAAACATAGGAAAAATGAAATTTAATCCCATGTCTAATAAGGATATAATACAAAAAATTATTTGAAATTGATACTAATTTTAGCTATAACCAATAATCAAACACAGAATATATGTAATACCAAATTAGATAGAAGCACTAACCTGATCATCAAAGTAAACTTGATCAAACTCACTGTCATGTTCATTAGGTAGGTTAGCACTTGGAGGTCCAAGATTCTGGAAGAGATAATCCATGTTATTGAAATTTAAATATGCATTACAAATTTATACTAATTTTAGCTAGAACCAATAATAAAACACAAAATATATGTAATACCAAATTAGATAAAAGCACTAACCTGATCATCAGAGTAAACTTGATCAAACTCACTGTCTTGTTGATTAGGTAGGTTAGCACTTGGAGGTCCAAGATTCTAAAAGAGATAATCCATGTTACTGAAATTTAAATATGCATCACAAATTTATACTAATCTTAGCTTGAACCAATAATCAAACACAGAATATACGTAATACCAAATTAGATAGAAGCACTAACTTGATTATCAGAGTAAACTTGATCAAACTCATTGCCTTCTTCATTAGGTAGGTTAGCACCTGAAGGTCCAAGATTCTGAAAGAGATAATCCATGTTATTGAAATTTAAATATGCATAAGAATTTTCCTTCTCATTAGAATTGTTCCCTACAACATAATTCTCATGTGATGCCACAACAATATTTCTTGGACCAGACATTATTGGTTCACCAACATATTGTTGGGAATTTGCATTCGTATTTGTTTCCCCGAGACCATTAATAGTAACATTTTCAACATAAGTATCAGACATCATTGCACTATTTGAATAAGTTGTCACATTTTCCGCAATGACATTCAAGTTGTAGTTATTAATTATTGCATTTCCAATGTATGTACTAGACACTATTCTGCTACCTGAATATGTTGCTCCCTCGGCCACATTGAGATCAAAGTTGTAATTTTTTTCAGTATGATTATCTTCATTGTTAAGTGTCATAGCAGGCCAAAAATTAGTGTTCCCAATAATTGAGTCTTGTAGTCCTTGTGAACCCAACATTCCAAATAATGGTCCATGTTGTTGTAGCTCACCAGTAACATTAGTTTGGGGAGACAAAAATGGATTATTAAATGAATTGTTAATGTTGAGGTAATGGGGTTGAACCTGAAATTGTGGGCGGTAGAGTTGTTGAATTGAAGTCTCTCCTCGAGCAAAAGTATTTTTTGTATTATGAGTAGGAAATGAAAACTCTGTGCCTCTTTGGATTTGATCTTGGTTCCATTGTTGATTTGGTACATTTGCTTGAAGATAAGGCATTACCCCGAATTTTCAAAAGCTGCTTTTTGTTTCATGAGGAATATTTTTTGATCGCTTAATTGGTAGTTGACAAATATATTTTCTCTCTTCTGGAGATCTCCAATTGTTGCGACGACATTTTTGAGAGGTTATAAGAAAAAAATTAAAAAAGAGAAAGATATGAATATATATAATATATATATATAGGTGTATTTGAAATGACCGTAGTCATTTATAAAGAAAAATATTTGTTTGCATTTGGTAATTAGTGAATGATAAACATCTTTTGAAATAATATGAATTAAAGATTGATAGTAATATTATTCCATTGAACTATAAAATAATAGAAATTGGAAGCGAATAATTAACTTCTATCGATAAACATGTAACAAAAGTCTATCGCTCATCCTTTTTAACGAGTGAGTGTTTTGATAAGACTTTCAAGTACTAAAGATTGATAACACATCTAATAATTTACTGACAAAAGTGAAATATAATTAGATTTTTTCCTCCTTTGAATACAAAATAAAAATTAAGATAGGTGCGATAAAAATAACTCAAAACCCTTTGATGAAATTTTTTTTTCAACAGATACGAGAAAAAAAAGATTTAATTTTTATTTTTTTATTTTGAAAAATAACTTTCTCCATACTCACACCCACAAATGATACATAATTTACCACTTAGTTTTTTAAAAAAAGATGTACCTGCAGGTAGCTCAACTTGCATCCTCGTAAGACAAGGTAAACTCATCACTTCAACAATCTCCTTGGGGAAACATCCTACATCATCCGTAAGAATGTAAATTTAATTTAATAACTATAATATTCTCAGATCAAGTCACAATATATCTAAATAAGAAAATCACTATGCTTTAATTCTAAATAAGCGAACGTTGGATATAGGTATGAACTCTTATTGTTCATATCGTTCAATATAATTGAACTGTCAAAAAAAAAAATATTAGTGAAGTAAACTTACATCCTTCCCCAAGTTGGTGTACAACTTGCATAAATCTAGCATGAAGATCCTCAGTCTATTCTCTATACTCCTTTCGCGTAACAACCTTATCAATAACATTGTTTTGCCGTTCTCCTTCGTTATTCTTTTTCATGCCTTTTGTATCTCTCTTACTCTGTAGCATGTATATTTCACTTAATTCAACATCGTTTCTTTATTTTCCCTAACAATTTTATTATTACCGACATCATCAACCTTCCTCTGATCTTTATGTTTTCCTGATCCTTCTCTCACTTTCTCTCTTCGTATTTTGTCACTCAATACAAATTGCCACAAATATCTCACAATTTACTTGTTAAATGGCTTTTTAAGGTAAAGATAGGCTCCATCGCCCAAAGTCTTCTTTGCAACGAGTTCATCGAATTCATCACATACAACTGCATAATTGTTTAAGAAGTTATCAATTAGAATTGAATTAAATTATATATTATATGTATGGTTAAATTAATGCTTATTTACTAAATTTTATTAACACTAGAGATGGAAATGGGGTCGGGCGGGTTGAGCTTAACCCGCCCTGCATAACGATTTTTTCATTTTCAACCCGTCTTACCCTGGCTCGCATAACAATTTTTTTCTGTTTTCAACCCGCCCGCATAATATTTTTATTATTTTTTTAATTAAGTTTGATACTTGAAATAATATTCACAAATATAATTTATTTTCTCATTAAGTTGTAGTAATTTAATAAATAATGACTTACAATTTTATTTAATATAGATCAATAAGGAAGCATGTAAGAAATCATATTAGTTGTGATTGAACCATATATTTATTTACTTTCTTGAATATTTTAGTAACTTTCAAGAAACTATCTTAATAAATAATGTTCTATCACTCTTATAACATGTGAAAAGTTAAAATTAAATTTGAAGCCGCATAGACCCGCAACCCGTCTCGCCCACATTAATTTTTAAAAAACCCACTTCAACCCACCCATATCTCTCCCCGCCCCACGCAACCTTAAAATCGCCCCGTCCGACACAACGTTAAACCCGCCCCGCATCTGTTTTTCACCAATGTCATCCCTAATTAACACTAACATTACAAAACAATTGTTTGTCATATAATAAATATAATAAGAATTAGCAACTAATAATTATGTCGTTTAACCACAAAATTCATTGCTAGTCCTATTTAACAATGTATAGTTGGAAATCTATTTAGCTACAAACTACATAACAATAAAATAACAATGAATTTTATAGCTAATTCTTTTGTATTGTATTAATTAAAATAACTGATTTTACTTATGGTAAATGTCATAAATAGAAGAATAGGATAAATACATACTGAGTGAAATTATATTTAACGCCTTAGCTTGAGCTAAGAGGTCAACAAAAAGCAAATTTGATACATTGACGATCATCACATCAATTTTTTGCTTTCCTATTGTTGTTGAAGTTGTATCAACCGCTATAACTGTATCAATTCTCTTTGAAAGTTAATGAACAAAATTGTACACAAAATCATCATGAAGGTTATTACTTCTCATAAGAAAATTCATTTATAAAATTTTAGCTTGTATTGCAACAATTTAGTTTATGCAATTGCACATATTGATCAACTTATATTATAATTAATGTGAGCAAATATTAGACATGTTCACATAATAAAGCTTTATACCGTTTTATTTAGGATAAATAATTGAATTATAGAATAGAGAAGATCATATAGGAATCTATTATTAAAAAATCAATTCAATTTAATTAGAAAAAAAATTCAAGTTGAAATGATTTAACACATAATTTATATTTTTATTTAACACATATTAGATAAGGAACAATTAATGAATACTAGCACATAAATGAGAAATCAAACAAAGAAGAAGGGGAAACGCCATAAAACAGACTAAACTACACTAAAATTGTTAGTTATATACCCATTTTTGCAAGTTGAAATAATTCTAAAGAATCATCGTCTTAAAATAATTTACGAGTACAATAATTATAAAATGAGTCATTCTTTTAGAATATTCTGAAAAGTTATCTATTGTCTTCACAAGTTAAAATAGAGAAAGTAATTGAATGACCATTAAGGTAGAGCAAAACAAAGGATATTTGGCAAGGGTTATAAAATATTATAGTGTGGATGTCCACTACACCAAGAAGTTACTCTCACCCATTATCTCCATTACTTTCCTCCATTATGAAGATAACCATAACCTCCATAACTTCCAACTTTATAACACCATTATTCTTGTAACTTTTCACTTCCATAACCTCCTCCATTATATTCATGTTAATGTCATGTTTATGACTAACCTTTTGTATGCCTCTATGTTACACTATAAATAGAGGCATAAGCGTTCATATTGTATACACTTGAAGATTTGGTGAGCACTTGAATACTATGAAGAATAAGAAAAGCTCTCATCTCTTGTTTTTCTATTTCTTGCTATCATCTTTTATATTTCTTGTCTTGTTTTACTTTAGTTTTACAACACGTTAGCAGCACGAATGTTCTACCATTGCAGGATTGAAGCAAAGTAAATAAAAGAAGGTAAAATAATTGTGTTAATATTATTGTTACTGTGCATTTCTTTTTCCACCTATGACTATATATACTTTCTTTTGTATGTGAAACTTATTTTATATTTTATTTATGATTATGCTCATTGTTTTGGTTATTGCATAAGCTTTTAATTTATTTTGTTTTGTTTGTGAAATATTTTGGGTTCACGTGAAAATTGAAAAAGGAGTAGTGTTAGTGAGCAATTTTATTTTAGTGTAATTGAAATTATTATTTTCTTAGTGTGCAATTGATTCTTTGATTTATAACGGTAATTCACTAGCTTAATTATTGTGCACCAAACATAATATAATATAATGATATATGTAACTCTCTGTTTTGACAAGTTTAAGATATTAGTACATAATTTGTTGAGAATATTTTTATTGTGTTTCTTTTGTTCTATATTTATTTGTGCATGTTAACCACAAAGTCACAATATTTTTTTAAGGCTCAAAGTGAGTCCTATTATATTTGGCTTATTATGTCATTGATTGAGGGTAAGACAAAGGATTCAAGTTCTATCGCACCAAGAGGGTAATACATCGGGTGAGAGTCCTGATGCATCATGATAATAAAATGGTGGGTTGGGTCCCAAAAAATAATGACCTAAAATGTCTTCTTAGGGGTAAGACGTTGGGTTCAAGTCCCAACGTTATATAATGACGATGTACCAATGATTGAGCAAATTGATATGCTCTTGATAAAAGTCATGAAATTTGTCCAATTGATTTGCTCCATTCTTTTATGTGAATGTGGTAGCAGGACATAACATGTCTGAAAATGACAAGTGGTTAAATGTATGAATATGAGTGTGGTAAAATGTTAATGGTCAATTGTGGTAGGAAGAACATTATGGGTTCATAAGATGGTCCTTCAAATGTGAAGGTAAGTTTTGGCCATCAAAGTGGTATGAAAATTTATTGGGCACATTGAGTTGGTGCAACCCAATTTGAAAGTTTTTTAAATCCTCCATCAAAATAAAGAAATACAAAGTGGTAGTACATTTAGTTTTTTTAAAGTGATGTTGAGGTGAGTCAAATAAATTTCATAATGTCAAAGTATGACTAATAAAAACTTATGGAGCATGTACAAATGGTTATGGTCATTTCTTGAAGAGAATGTGACTTGTGTTCGTATGGATAAGGACATGTTCATGTATGGTTGGATAATTGCCACATCTCACCTCTACGGGAGGTTTGAGTTATTGAAAAAAAATTATATTTTGACATAAATGGTCATTTCGGTCATATACTTTGAGTACTACACAAATATTGTGGTATGTTTTATTATGAACTATTGGAGGACAAAAGAAAAAAATAATTCTTTTGTATAAAGGTTATGATCATGACCAAAATAAATGTTATTGTGTGGCAACACAAATTTGTCATTGATTGTCAAGAAATAAGTCTTGCAGTAATAATTTTAACCATGACAATAATAATAATTTTCTCCTTGAAGGAGATGGTCACCATAAGAATGGTGTTGTGAAATTTGTGGCATTACACAAAATTAATTGAAAGTTTCGGAAGGACTAATTTGTTACTATCCAGAAAATGAAATAATTCATAATATTGAGGTTGTAGTAAGTCTCAAAAGAAACTTTTTAAGTTTCAGAGAAATTGAAAAGAAAAATTGTTATATTGAGACTGTAAATTATTGAAAGATTAAATGTCTTCAAATTACTACAATCAAAGCGGGTTATGAATGTTTACATAAAAGGTTGCTCGTCTTTCTCTTGTTTGTTGAATAAAAATATGGGCATGATGAAGGAATAACATGCAAAAGCAAATTAGAAGTTTACTAGAATAAATATATGTTGGCATAACCGGTTGACCATTTCAGTTCAAATGTGATGCAAAAGAATTGAGAATTCATGTGGTTATATGTTGAAGAAATAAAAGATTCTTCAAGAATTCTCATGTGTTGCTTGTTCTCATGATAAAATGATCATTGTACCAGCTAAGGTTGAGATTGTATCCCCTGAAATTATTTGGAACATAAAAAAAGGTGAATATGAGTCCGTTCACCTGCCATGTGGACCACTTACTATTAGATTTAATAGATGCATCTATGGTATGGTCACATGTGCATTTGTATCAACTTACAAATTGGTTTTTGTAAGATTGTTTGCTCAAATTGTTAAATTAAGAGCACAGTTCCAAACCATAAAATTGTGTTGATAATACTGGTTGGTCTAGCTATAATTAGTTGTAACGTGTATGCATCAAGACAACAAGGTTCTCCCATCACAATTGGTTCAGGGTCAGGAACCAAATAATTTCCATCTAAAAATTTGATGTGTGGACATATGATTTTATTGCTCTACCACGCACAAAGATGGATCCCCAAATGAGGTTGGGGGTAAATGTTAGATTTCCTAACATTAGGGGGAGATATGTTTAGCAGTTGAATATTATGTGTGGGGTGAATTATCTAGATCCTCGTTAAAAAAATGTGAACTTGAAGTTCAAGAGATAATTCATTTGCAAAATGTTGTAAATAATTTGTCAGATGTATTTGCTGACCCAGTATTTTAATTAAGCTACAAATGCTCCAATAAATAGTCCTTGAAGGATAGAGTCTATGGTATGCCAGAAGCGTGATAGACCAATCGATGCCAAACATAAAATTTCTTGAGAAAGGAGAGGAGCAAATTATCAAAATGGTCAAGATAATGAGGTAAATGCTTTGAAAGGGCACTATGACATAAAACTTCATAAAACCTTGGCAAAGGTTCAGGTACCTGAAAATGATGAAAAATGAAGAGATCTCGATAAGTTATGTCGTATTGGAATCGAATAAAAATGACAGTCGACTATATCTTTGATATGAAGTAGCACTCAATGCTATAAATGGTTACGAGGATCTTAAATTTGAATCTGTCATATAATGTGAACAGTTAAATGATTGGCCAAATAAAATGCACTATTTAAGTATATTTTGTTTCACTTAGAAAAATGATGTTTTTGAACTTATAGTTCATAGATCAAAATATATGTCAGTGGGGTACAAATGAATAATTGTGCAAAAGTATAACCGTAAGATATAAAGTACGGTTTGTGCCTCGGGCCATAAAGGGTTTTCGCAAAAATCCTGACATTGTTAAATGGAGATATATTCTCCAGTGGTGGACGCAATGAAACTTGTTTCAGTCTAGCAATAGATGAAATACTTGAATATGTATAATAAATGATTATTATGTCTAATTAGACGATGCATGTTATATGAAAATCCTTCAAGGATTTAAAAGGTCTTAAAGCAATTCCATTGAGTACCCAATGGTTTTGAGACTGCTTAACACAGAGAAAGAATCATTTTGATATCATGAAAATGATTTTAAAATGTCATGTATTAGTGCAATTGATGCACTTACAAATTGTTGGTTATGCAAATGCTAGAAGATTATTTGATATACATAATGAAAGTTATGTGAAAGGATTGTCATATTACCATTCAAGTTATGAGAAGAAACTAACAAAGCAAGTGACTCAACTCATTGAAGATGTGTGATTTTCTTTCAGAAGAAAAGACGAGCTTCAATAAAATTGAAATGATTAATCCCCGAGTCAGAAATGAATTAATTATGTAGATGAAGAATATTTATTTGATCTGCATAAAGCTCGATCACAAATGTACTGTTTATTTACATATGGAGACACAACAATATTGTGGCATTCAAAGAATCACATTAGTAACCACTTCTTCAAATCATGCAGAAATAATATTGATCAATTAATTAAATCGGGAGTGTGTTTGGTTGGAATCATGATCTATCATATTCAGAAAATATGTGATTTTCTTTTGAAAAGGATATTCTAGCCACTAGGGGTGTACATGGCCGGGTTGGTTCGGGTTTTTCAAATATCAAACCAAACCATTTGTGTCGGATTTTTAAATTTATAAACCAAACCAAACCAATAAAACTCGGGTTTTTCAACCTCGGGTTTTTTCGGGTTTTTCGGTTTTTCGGGTTGTTTCGGGTTTTTCCGGTAAAGTATTCATACAAACATATAATTTACTTGTACTTCAAATATTTCTTTAGTCCTACCAAAATACAACTATCTAAGATGTTTCTTAAAAATATAACACAATATAATATGATAATGACACTAAAATATCCAACAAAAATAATAATAATAATAATGAAATCACGTAAAACAAATATTGCAAATTAACAAGTCATAATGAAAATTATCATAATTTAAAAGTACTAAATCATGCTAAAATTAAGTTTAATAAGTATTAGTTACATGACTAAATATTAAAGAAAATTAAAATTAGATTATATATTTTAATTGTCTAAACCAATGTAAAACTAAAGAACAAATATTCAATATTATTGTCATTCTTAGTGTTGAATTAATTTTCTTTTTGCATTAGTATTAATTTTATTTTGATTTAAGCTTTATTATAATTACCAACATCTACGGACTATAATCTTTAATGGCTCATTCATAATTCTAAGTTTCAAACTTGAAATAATATATTAAAAGATAAAAACTATGGAAAAGTATAAGAAATATTTAAAAATTATATCAAAGTAAATATTTTTATGTATAAAATAAAATTTTAAAATTATATATATAAATTCGGGTTGGTTTGGTCTCGGGTTGGTTTTTTTTAGTTAAAACCAAACCAACCCAAATATAGTCGGGTTTTTTTTTTCAAAACCAAACCAAGTCAAACCAAACCATTAGTCGGGTTTTTTTTTCGGGTTGACTCGGTTTGCGGTTTGGTTCGGTTTTCGGTTCGGTTTTGTACACCCCTACTAGCCACCATATACAAAAACAATAAATAGCTCAATTGAAGGGAGGATACAATCAAAGGAAATCAGACAAAGCATATTTCACTAAAAGTCGTTTTCACACATGATCTTTAACAAAATGGTGAGATAGACGTTCAAAGACCCATTCAAGTGATAATATTTTAAGCTTATTCACTAAGGATTGCCAACATCAATATTTGAGAAGTTGTGATATAAGATTGGAATGCATCGTCTCCAAGATATCAAATAAAGTTTTTATCATGGGAGAAAAATACACGTTGTACTCTTTTCCTTAACCATGGTTTTATCCCAATCGGATTTTCCTGCTAAGGTTTTTAACGAGGCAACATTTAAAGCGTATTAAAAGATATGTGTACTCTTTTTCCTTCACTAAGATTTTTTTCCACAGGGCTTTTTCCTAGTAAGGTTTTAACGATGCATATTATCTATGGATATCAAAGGGGGAGTGCTATAAAATATTATAGTGTGGATGTCCACTACACCAAGAAATTAGTCTCACCTATTATTTCTATTACTTTCCTCCATTATGAAGATAATCATAACCTCCATAACCTCCAACTTTATAACACCATTATTCTTGTAACTTTTCACTTCCATAACCTCCTCCATTATATTCATGTTAATGTCATGTTTATGACTAACCTTTTGTATGCCTCTATTTTACACTATAAATAGAGGCATAAAAGTTCATATTGTATACACTTGAAGATTTGATGAACACTTGAATACTATGAAGAATAAGAAAAGCTCTGATCTCTTGTTTTCGTATTTCTATTGCTATCATCTTTTATATTTCTTGTGTTGTTTTACTTTAGTTTTACAACAACAAGTAGCCATTAAACTAGATTCAATTTTTTCCCTTAAAATTAAGAAGAAAATTAATAATGTTTTTTTTTTAAATTCGAACATGTGTATATTAAAAGATATTAGTATAAAAATGAAAAGATACAATTTCTTTTAGAAGAATTACAAAAGAAAAAAAAACTCCTCGAAGAAAGCAATTTTCAATTAAACAAAATATAGGAAGGGAAATATTTTTATTTTATTAAAATCAAAACTCTTTATTTTTTTTGTCTACATCCGATAAAAATAATAATTATTTCAAGGTCAATAATAATGATAGCCAATCGATCTTATCTAGCCCTTCTTTTGGTTTTGCTCTCCCCTCCCTTACCCTAATCTTGTGCCGCCGCCACCCTAGCGAACTTATTATTTTCAAAATGATCTATAAATTGATAAAAATAAAAAATCTACCCCTTCAAAAATTAATTTTGTGAAAATTACTTAATTTTCTCCTCCTACTCATGTCATCCGAGACCAATTGATGAACCAAAGATTCCACCCCCTTTTTACAAAAAGATCAAATGTAAAACACAAGTGTAACTTTATTAAAATAGTTAAAATTAACATAAAATTTTCTACCTCCAGAGAAATCTCATGAAATTATCAAGAGGGGTAAAGCAAACTAAGTGTGTGATATGCTTATACTATATATGAATAAAAAATAGAGAATCTAATTGATTTTTATAACTGCACAAAATACATTTATTGGCTACAAAGATAATATATATAAGCATATAAATCGTGTTATAACAACAACGAAAAGAGAAATTCAAGATTTACAGGCTACATAAATGAAATCTACAAAAAATCAAAGTTAAAATAACAAATGAGATAACAACTATCATGTCAAATTTAGCTATATCAAACACCAAAGGTTATAAGTGTCACGACCCAGACCATTGTGATTGGCACCCACACTAACCATCCGGTGGGAGAACCACCACTACATTCAAACTAAGCAACTAAAACAATACTAAGGCAATTAAGTTACGGAAGCAAGTTAATTAACTAACAAATGTGGAAATTTAATACGTAGAACCTGAAAGTCAATGTACCAAAATATCTAAACAAATGATCTAAGTCTAAACAAGAAGGGATAAATCCCCAACTAATGAACTAATCAACTAACTAGAACAAATATCTAAGTCCGGAAATAATGGACATAGAAGAAAGAGAATCCCATGGTAGCCTGGAAGAATTGGCTCACCCTTGAATTCGAAACGACGATCATTGATCTTCTAAGCGAGGTCTGTCAGTAGTCGCGTGAAGATGCCCTGTACTCAACAAAAATAAGAGCAAGTGCAGAATCAGTACGCAACCACAGTGTACTGGTAGGGTCACGCGGCTATCCAACTAGTGCAACATAAAAAAGTCAAACAACATTATAATCACATGCATACATACCAACATATACAACATCATCAACATTTATGAACAACCAACAACTTCACATTTTATAGCACATCATTGGTCCTCTCGTGGAACCCAAACTCAAACAGTTAGTATGTCGGAACGTGGCAACCGATTCCATTTTTATGCCGGAATGTGGCAACCGATCCCTTAATTATGCCGAAACGTGGCAATTTGATCCAAGTTAGTTATGTCAGAACGTGGCAACCCGATCCAATTCACACACCACAGTCACAAACACAAGTACATTATCAAGATCATACATTTAAGTCATGATTTCATGGCAATGATATTCATCTATCTCATTTACAACAAGTTTGATCAACATTGCAACATTCATACCTATACAAGTATCATAATGGAGCAAGAACAAGCATACATCACACAATCATAGAATCACAACCATCACCTACCTCGAAACAAGCTTGAAACCCTAAGAAACTTGATCCTTCCCTTTTTGGATTCGTTCCACTTGTTATTGGTCTACAAACAATCACAATAACACGGGAATCAACAAACAATCGCTAATTTCCCGAATTATTAACAATTCTATGAACCCTAGATCAAACCCATGATCCCAATTACCCAAACTAGGGTTGTTTTCACCATAGAATCTCTAACAAAACCTTCCCCCATCAATATTCATCCATTCTATTACGTTCTACGGATCGAGAAACAGATTCAGGAGTGAAAAGCATACCTTTAGCCTTAAGAATGGTGAAAAACGAGTAGAAATCGCCTGGGGGTAGTTCCTTAGCTCTAAAAGTCAAAAAGTGCCAAATAAGGTCGTTTAGGGGTTTATTAATGACATTAAGTCGCATCTCGCCCGCTGCAACGGCCCTCATCCCGCTGTAGCGGCGGCGCAAGAGCGACATAAAGCCCGCCAGAGCGGCATTTTCGAACCAGTAAGTTATCCATCCTTTCTACAATTTTAAATCCCGTCGTACCCGCCACAGCACCCCATATCCTGTTGTAGCGGCCCCGCCAGAGCAGCCAGACTCCCACCAAAGCGGCACAAATGGAACCAGAGAGTCAACCGAAGAAATTCCAAAATCCCATTTCACTACACATCTCTAACCCACGACGATCAAAAAATACCCCTCACGCTAAGATCGATTTTGGGAGTTCTACTCACCCAAATTCAATTTCGTAAAGTCGTACGGTTTCCTTAACAAGTTATCTAACTATTCATGCAATCAAAATCAAGAACAACTCACCCGATTGTTACCAGATTTCCCCACACCTGAAGGATTTCGATTTCGTCCAAATCTGGACAAGGTTGAGAAACTACAAATACTACGAAAAAGTTTGTCCGGCCCCGAATTTCCCCTCGTTGGCATTTCAATAATGACATAGCCCGGTTGTTACAATAAGTTTGCTATATATATTTTTTGAGATATCACCTTTATAGTTGTGAGACTTTAGCAAATCAGTCATCGTAGTGATAAATTTTTTGTCATCATCAATCAACATCACCCAAACTTCTTCGATCATACCATAATAAGGAGCAACCATTGAATTATCTATTTGTCCATTAGTTTGAGAATTTTCTGCTTCGAACCTAACAAAGAGGATATACAAGAAAATATTTTTTTATGTAAAAGGAAAAAATTGTAGAAAATCCTTTAGCTCTGCTTAAATAGTACCTCTAATGACTAATAGATATGTTTAGTGTTGACCGTACGTATAATTTTTATTTGATCTATTCAATGTTTTCTTTCTTGAGTCAAGACAAGGGTATACTTTTGACTTTTTTTTTGTTTTCCATTTATGAATTTAATATGGAGCGCAATATTTTCCTTTAAAAATAAATTTTCATTTTTCAGAAAAACATTTTCAATGATAAGAAAAATGACTTATGTCACTCATGAGTAATCATTTTCATTTAAAAGGTATAATAGTTACGTTCTTACTTTATCTCAATCGCTATAACCAAACTCATATATTATTATCAACTAGTATATTCAAAAGCTTCATAAAATATTATCTCCTTATCATATCATCCACATTAGATCATGGTAACTTTGAAATTGATCTAGACAATAACTTTTTCAAGGTAAAATATATTTTTTTTTTGTGTGTATATATATATATATATATATATATATCAGACACAACCTTAATAATTTTGTTGTAATCGATTGTCACGCCTCGAGCCTACACCCTGGACATGATCGGCACTCGAGAACCATCGCTAGTCCCCAAGCGAATCCTTGGTCAGGTTGACTACTTAGCGGAAGACTTACTCAATCAAATAGGAACTGCAAAAACTTTAAGACTAATTCAATACTCAATTTTGGTGGGAACCAAAATTGGAGGGAAGCAAGCAAGTGAGCGGAACCAAAGGGGGAATTAAAACCTCTTTTCCCCCACCTCCCGTCATATTCCTCTTCTTCTTCTTCTGCTTCGTTCTTGCTTGCTAGCATGTCTTTCTTCCCGTTCTCTTCATCATCTTCTTATTGTTGTTCGTACATCGTTGGTCTTGGCTTCTAGTCCTTGTGTTTCTTCTTCTTTTTTCTTCTTCTTGAATCAGATTTAGCTAATCTAATCGGTGAACCAAATTTCATTTTGTATCAATTGAAATTACTTTATAAGTGATTGTGTTCACACACCATTGTTTGGTAAGTAAGATTATTTAATAGTTCTTTGAATCATTCATCATCATTTGGGTATAACCTACAATATTTTCAATAATTTGCATTCGCATTTCCAACAGATGGCTATATATGTTACAACAGTTGACTATTGAAATAGATTATAGTCTTATATTGTAACAGAAAGGTTATTTCAATCGTAACAGAATAGACGTATGTTGCAAAATATAACTTATACAAGTTGCAACATATAACTTACATGCCGCAACAGAATAGCCGTATATTTCAAAATATGATTTATTTGTCATATGTTTCAAAATGTGATTTATTTGTCACAACAAAATAGTTATATGTAACAACATATGACTTACATATCGCAACAAAATAGTCATATGTTGCAATATATAACTTACACATTTTGTTACAACATGTGATTTATGTGTCGCAACAAAATAGTTATATGTAGCAGCATATTACTTACATGTCGCAATAGAATAACCATATGTTGCAAAACATAACTTACACATGTTGTAACGTGTGATTTATTTGTCACAACAGAACAATTATATGTAGCAACATATGACTTACATGTTGCAACAGAATGCAATATATAACTTACACATTTTGTTACAACAAGTAATTTATGTATCGCAACAAAATAGTTATATGTAGCAACATATGACTTACATTTCGCAATATAATAGTCATATGTTGCAACATATAACTTACACATGTTGCAACATGTGATTTATTTGTCACAATATAACAATTATATGTAGCAACATATGATTTACATGTCGCAACATAGTCATACGCTGCAACATATCACTTACACATTTTGGTACAACATGTAATTTATGTGTCGCAACAGAATAGTTATATGCAGTAACATATGACTTACATTTCGCAACAGAATAGTCATATGTTGCAACATATAACTTACACATGTTGCAACATGTGATTTATTTGTCACAACAGAACAGTTATATGTAGCAACATATGATTTACATGTCGCAACAGAATAGTCATATGTTGCAACATATGATTTACACATTTCTTCATTAGTACTAATTATTTTTTTAATTAATTTCTTTAGGTACAATGAATGGAGGAATTATTTGTAGGGATTGATTGTCGTAGTGAATGGGTCAAGAAGAAAAATTGATACATTTGGCATTGAAAGGATGGTAAGAAACGGGAGGGTCAGTAGGGATGACTGTAGAAAAAAATATTTTGTATGATGATTTTGTAAATTTAGTCATCCAAAAATGTGGATTCAATTGTCAACCGAAAGATGTTGTCATGAGTTACATTCCCAGTTTTTTTCATAATGAGAAGGTCTTATCTTTTAAAATAACCGATCAGTCTAGTTTCCTTGTTTATTTGGAAGGAGCAGTGAGGCCCATATTAAGAGTCTACGTGGATGAAAATCCTACTGAGGAGAATCATAAGCTAGAATAAGACCAATAACATATGTTAAATGATGAATTTGATGTTGTGGACATGAATAATCACAATGATGAAATTGAAAAAGATGAAGTGTCGTATTTTGAGAGCAACAATCCTCCTACACCTATTATTGGCAGCAACAATCCAGCTTCTTCTCAATCATTATGTGTGAATAATGTTCGAGATGATGAAACCGGTTTTTATAAGGGAATGACACTCAAGAACAAGGAAGAACTAGCAAATTCATTAAAAATTACTTGCTTTAAAAAAGATTTTAGACGAAAAAAGGTGATCAATTCTCGTAATGTGTTTTCTTTTAAATGTTCATATTCGGAGTGCAATTGGTGGCTGAGGCATATGAAATTTACAAGCAGCGACAGGTTTTTCATTAGAATCTATGAAAAGTACCATACATGTGGTTCATAGAATCTTACAAGCCATAATCCGCATGCCACGACAAAAGTCATAGGTCAGTACTTTGAAAATAGGTTTCCCAAAGGTAAAGGTCCATCCACAAGAGACATGTCAAATCAACTCTGCACAGAATTGGGTTGTAAGGTAAGCTATTGGAAAATTTATAAGGGCATGAAGCATGCTAAGTCTTCGGTTAGGGGAACACATGAGCACGGGTAAGCAGTTCTTAATGTGTACTATTATATGCTTGAAGTTGCAAATCCAGGAAGCAAGACGACATTGTCGCTCGATGAAAATGGGAGGGTATCATATGTGTCATGCCCCGAGCCTACACCCTGGACGTGGCTAACACTCGAGAACCATTGTTGGCCCTAAGCAAACCCATGGCCTGACTTACTTACTCAGCGGAAGACTCTAAGCATTATTACAATGATCAAATGCACTTTACTCAACTTTTTAATAAAATAACTAAGAATGTTTAAAAGTCAAACATTCAACTTGGCCAAAATGGCAACTCAAGTCTTAAAGTATGAAATGATAATGTAAAGACAACTGAACTACTTACTGTCTATAAAGCCTCTAAAACAAAGAGGGATGTCGGGACAAGACCCCCGATCATCCTAACAATGAAATACTGAAATCAAAATACAAGGAGTCCTCCAAAATGCAAAGAGGCTCACCAACTGACTCTCAATGCTCAATTAGATCAACGAGGCACTAGGTGATGATCCTGATTACTTGAATCTGCATTATAATAAGATGCAGGCCAATTGGCATCAGTACATTAAATGTACGAGTATGCGAGTTGGAATGCTAAACATAACATAGGCATGAAAAGAATTTGAAAGGAACACTTACCTTGACTTTACTCAACTCATGAACAAATTAACTTAATATAAAACAATAAAACACATGCAATATATAGAAAGCTTTTAAAACAGTAGAAAGAAACTTAGTTCGTTAAAGAAATGCAATGACAAACTCAATTGTACTCATGTAATAAAGTAATATAGTTTCTGTAGGAGTTTCTCTAACAGACAACCACCACTATGAGCCTAAGTGGTGATACAACATCGTGCTCATGCAGCCAGAACTGTCCTATACTTTGCCGTCATATAAAATGCCTTAACGAAGTGGATCCACTAGTTTATGCTAAAAAACAACTTAAGGAGTGATCTAAAAAGTATGATTATTTACTACCCATGATGGCTACATGGTTTAGACTTGAGTTAATATGAACTCGCATCCCCATATAGGTGCTCAATATTACTCCCAAAATATACTTAGCTCATATGTTTTTAAAACAAACTTATTTCTTTGGTTTGAGATAATTATTCAAAACTTAGCTTAAAAGCTCTCTTGGAAATCGGTGTTTCCCTTTCTTGTTCAAATGTGAAAACATTTTAAACTCTTGGGAATACTTAGTTCCCTTATAGCTTTTTGAGAAATGAACTCAACTCTTTACTCTTTGCGTAACTCGAAACTTAAGTCATAAAACAAAGTTAAAACGTCTGTGAAAGACTTTTGAAAACTTTATAGGCTTCTCTTGACTTGCTTCTTTACTTCTAGACTTGACTCTTAACTTTTCTTGAATTGAATCATGGATTCAAGGTTCATGATATCATGATTATGGATGATTTCATGATGTTTAGATGTACCTAAGAGTATTGGAATCAACTAGAAAACATAGGTACATTGCTAAGAAACTAGTACAGAAAGTTGGGAAAGAAATAGGAAGAACTGGCGTCCCTGGCGCTCTGAGAGGCGCGGGGCGCCGAACCCAAAACTTCAGAACTGAAGTTAGGGAGCGCTGGTAGGCATGGTGCCCCAGGGTCTGAACTTTAGAGAAAACTTTGGGGGGCGCTAAGAGGCGCGGTGCCCACCCCCATTCCCAGATTTTCGACGAACTTCCTTGGTCGTTTTTCAACTCTAAACTCCAATGGTTCTTTCCCCAAACGTTTAGAATCGACTACACCCTCAAAATACATCATATTCTACTTGAAATCACACCTTAAAAACATGAATCAAACTGAAGAAAGCTTCAACAACACAACCCATAAGAATTCAAATGAATTTCATCAAGAACTCAAAGGATTTACTTTCAAATCTAATAAACTTCACTGAATTGAATCATGATTGGCACGTGGGTAAACTAACCCAATGCAATGTGATCTCACATACCTCGTAGGGATCACCCCTTGGCGAATCCACAAGAGAAATCCTTACGAACGATAATCTTGGCTCTTTTCTCCTTTCTTCTCCTCTTGCGTTCTTTCTCCAAAAACCCTAACTTTAATTTCAAAAGCATAAACTGACCAATTTCAGTTTAGACCCTTATAAATATTACCAAAAATGAAATAAAATAATAGGGTAAGGAAAAGACCAAACTACCCTTCCAAAATCTAGATTGGACTTTCCTTATCCAAACAACCCAACTTCCAAAGGGCATATCTCACTCATACTAACTCGGAATCGCGCAAATTCGGCGGCGTTGAAAAGATTATTCCAAGATATTTCTTAAGATATCTGGAAGCACACCTAACTCATCCTGATATAGGAGTTATGGTCATTTGAATTTGACCAAAAACTCAACGTAACATACTTCACAATTTTTTCTAGATTTTTATGTACTTTCCAAAAATAACTATTTCCAATCTTTAACTTTTTCCTAGTTCTTTCATTAGCTAGATGTTACAATATTTACCCCTTGGGAACATTCATCCTTGAATGAGACTACTCTTACTAGGCTAAGGGTGCAACATCAATCATTTAGTTCAAACACCCAACAAGCAAATGCAAAAACAACATGTCAACTTATAAATAATTACTAAGAAAAGGATTAGTACCTTAATTTGGAACTTCTTCAGATTCGAAGAGATGTGGATATATGTTCTCCATGTCCTCCTCAACTTCCAAAGTAGCTTCCTCAACAAACTGATTCCTCCAAAGAACTTTGACTGATGCTACCTCTTTTGTTCTCAACTTGCGAACTTAGCGATTTAGAATATGGACCGGAATCTATTCGTAAGATAAGCTATCTTTGAACCCAATATCTTCAGTTGGTATGATCAATGAAGGATCGCCCATGCACTTATTCAACATAGAGATGTGGAATACAGGATAAACCACGGCTAACTCTTGTGGTAGCTCCAACTTATAAGCTACATTACCTACCCTTTTCGATATTCTGTAAGGGCCAATATATCTGGGACTAAGCTTTCTCTTCTTACCAAATCTCATAACACCTTTCATGGGTGAAACTTTTAAATACACCCAATCATCTACTTCAAACTCTAACTCCCTTCTCCTAACATCAATGTAGGATTTCTGACGAATCTGTGCCGTTTTCAACCTTTCTTGAATCACTTTTACCTTTTCCATAACTTGATGAACTAAATTTGGTCTTATCAACCCAGCTTCACCAACTTCAAACCATCCAATAGGAGATCTACATCTTCTCTCATAAAGAGATACATAAGGAGCCATCTGGATGCTAGAGTGATAACTATTATTGTAAGCGAACTCAATGAGAGGCAGGTGATCATCCCAATTATCTTTGAAATCAATTACGCAAGCTCTCAACATATCTTCTAAAGTCTGAATGGTGCGCTCTGCTTGCCCATCTGTCTAAGAGTAAAATGTAGTACTCAAGTTCACCTTTGAACCCGACCCTTTTTGGAATGATTTCCAAAAATGTGCAGTAAATTGTGCACCTCTATCTGATATAATCGAAACATGGACCCCATGAAGTCTTATTACCTCTTGAATATATAACCTGGCATAATCCTATGTTGAATGGGTAGTCTTTACCAGCAAAAAGTGGGTTGATTTTGTCATTCTGTCACTTATCACCCAAATCAAATCATGTTGTCTGCAAAACCTTGGTAAACATGTGATGATATTCATATTAATCATCTCCCACTTCCATTCCAGAAGTTCTATATTCTGAGCCAAACCACTGGCCTTTGGTGCTCTACTTTAACTTGTTGGCAATTCGGACACTTAGAAACAAACTCTGCAATGCCCTTCTTCATGCTACTCCACCAATAAACCTCTCTTAAATCGCGATACATTTTTGTGGAACCCGGGTGAATGGAATATCTGGAGCTATGAGCTTCATCCATGATCCTCTCTTGGAGTTCATCCACCCTTGGTACACACAATCTGCATTGATACCTAAATACACTATCTCTCCCTTGTTCAAAAGCCATAACTTTTTGCTTATGAACATTTGCCTTAAATTCAAGCAAAACAGGGTCTTGGTCTTGCTTCTCTTTTACTTCTGACACTAATGATGATTTAACCCCATTCATCACCACTAATCCTCTCTCTGTGGAATCCATTAGTCGAACTCCTAGACGTGCAAGTCTATGCACATCTTTTGCTAACTCTCTCTTTTCTTCCTCAACATGGGTGATACTACCCATAGACAACCTGCTTAAAGCATCAGCAATAACATTAGCCTTACCTGGGTGATAAAGAATACTCATGTCATAATCCTTGAGTAATTTTAACCACCTCATTTGTCTGAGATTAAGCTCTTTCTGAGTGAACACATATTCAAGACTCTTGTGATCAGTGAATACATCAACATGAACACCATACAAATAATGATGCCATATATTCAAAGCAAATACTACAGCAGCCAACTCTAAGTCATGGGTTGGGTAATTCTTCTCATGAACTTTCAACTGTCTAGAGGCATAATCTATAACTTTGTCATTCTACATTAACACACAACTCAAACCAATTCTAGACGCATCACAGTACACAACAAAACCTTGTGTACCTTCTGGTAAGGTCAAAACTGGTCAAAGAGGATGAAATAGATGAGAGCCCCTCTACAGACCATTGAAACTCCACTGTTTTCTGAGTTAACTTGGTCAAAGGGGATGAAATGGATAAGAACCCCTCTACAGACCTTCTATAATAGCCAACCAAACCCAAGAAACTCCTAATGTCAGTTGGAGATGTGGGTCTAGGCCAATTCTACACTGCCTCTATTTTCTGAGTATCAACTTTAATTCCCTCTCCAAACACAATGTGTCCTAAGAATGCCACAGACTTAAGAAAAAACTCGCACTTAGAGAAATTAGCATACAACTCTCTATCTTTTAAAGTCTGGAGAACTATTCTGAGATGACTAGCATGATCATTTTCATTCCTTGAATATATTAGTATGTCATCAATGAATACTCTATTCATAAGGTCCACAAACATTGCAGGTGCATTAGTTAAACCGAACGACATGACCAGAAACTCAAAATAACCATAACGGGTCCTGAATGATGTCTTGGGAATATCACACTCCCTTACTTTCAACTGATGGTAGCCAAATCTGAGGTCAATCTTAGAAAAATAAGAAGCACTCTGAAACTGATTGAAAAGATCATCAATTCTCGGAAGAGGATACTTGTTCTTGATGGTAACCTTGTTCAACTGACGGTAATCTATACAAATCCTAAGGGAACCATCTTTCTTTCTCACAAACAAGACCGGAGCGCCCCAAGGTGAGACACTTGGTCGAATGAAACCTTTATCAAGGATATCTTTCAACTACTATTTAAGCTCTTTCAACTCTGTTGGTGCCATTCTATATGGCAGAATAGAGATAGGACGAGTATCTGGAAGAACATTTATACCAAAGTCTATCTCTCTCTCAGGAGGGACTCCGGGTAGATCAGCTAGAAAGACTTCTGGAAACTCTTTTACTATAGGAATTGACTGAATGAGAGGTATCTCAACACTAGAGTCATTAACTCGGACTAAGTGATAAACACAACCCTTAGAAACTAACTTTCTTGTCTTAAGGTACGAAATGAAACGACCCTTAGGCACTGTTGAACTACTTTTCCACTCTACGACTGGCTCATTTAGGATTTGGAACTTAACAACTTTATTTCTACAATCAATGGAAGTATAACAGGCATGAAGCGAGTCCATACCTAGAATGACGTCAAAATCTACCATGTCTAACTCAATTAAATCAACCATGGTGTCTTTGTGATTGATGGAAATGACACAATCACGATATACTCACTCAACTATAATAGACTCCCCAACAAGTGTAGAAACACAAAAGGGTTCACAGAGTTTCTCAGGAAGAATATCAAAACTATTTGCAACATAAGGTGTTACAAAAGATAAACTTGCTCCTGGGTCTAGCAAGGCATAAACATCAACAGTAAAGACTTTGATCATACCAGTGACAACATCTAGAGAGTGTTCTTGATCTTGATGACTAGTGATCACATAAAGAAGGTTTGTTTTTCCACCAGTATCGGAAGTAGCTCCTCTAGGTGCAACCCTGTCTGTTGGAGCAACTAATGAAGATTTGGCTTTATTGCCCTGATTTCCACTACCTTGCATGTTCTTACGGCACACTCTTTCATGAAGTGGCCCTCTTGTCCACACTTGAAACAACCTAATTGGCCATCACGACACTTACCTGGATGGGTTCTACCACACTTAGCATATACAGGAGTTCAATTACCTCCTTGTGCCACATTTTCCTGAGATTGTGCAGGTCTAGCTCTGAAGTGCTGAGAATTCTGGCTATTATATTCACCTTTGTTTCTGGGTGCAGGTGGACTAGCATATGATGGAGCAGGTCCCTTTTGCTTTTGCTGAAAGGACGAACGGTTCGCATTACTTTTCTGATGCCTGGACTCATTCCCTGTCTTAGCTTTCTTATTTCTGAATTCCTCCCTGTGCCTCAGCTTCTCTTCATCAACCTGCTGCACATAGACCATCAACCTTGATATATCCATGTCCCCAATTAGCATCGTTGCCCTGCCCTCCTTGCTTGATAGATGGGACAACTCAATAACAAATAGACTCATTCTACTCCTCATATCTGCAACCATCTCCGGAGCATAATGGGATAGTTGGGTGAACTTCAACCCATACTCATGAACACTTAGTGACTCTTGCTTAAGGGTAAGGAACTATCGTACCTTAGCCTCTTTCAGTTCTCGAGGAAAGAAATGCTCCAAGAAAGCCTCCTCAAAACAAGCCCAACTCGCAGGTAGTGCAAACTCAGCTCGATTCTTCTTCCATTGATCGAACCAAATCCTAGCGACACCCTTCATTTGGTATGCAGCTAGTTCCACCCTCTCAGTATCAGCAACGCATGACATCAAATACCTTTTCCAGCTCCTCAATAAAATTCTCTGGATCCTCAGAAGTGCTCAAACCAATGAAACTTGGAGGGTTCATCCTCAAGAACTCATGAATCTTGTAAGTGTCATCCTCTTCTTGTCGAGCTCCTCTTTGTTGACCAACCTAGTTAGTCACAGCTTGACTTAGCATCCTTATTGGTTTTCTGAACTCAGCATTGGTAACCTCTCCTTGGGGTTGCACTTCAGGTGCATTGGGTACCCCTTGCTCCTCAACATTACGTCTAGCAGGACGACCTCTGACAGCTCTTTGTGGAGGCATGATTATCTGAAAACACGCGCAAGCACGAATTAGAAAGAAACTTTTTAGAGATCAAACACTAACGCACAAAATTAGTGTGAAATAAGTGAGATAATTTCCTAAGTGTCGCAGCCTCCTAATTATAGATGTGGCATGCTACACACCGATAACTAGGACTCTACAGACACAACTTCATAGACTTCCTAGGAATCTTGAAGTCTGGGCTCTGATACCAAGCTTGTCATGCCCCGAGCCTACACCTCGGACGTGGCTGGCACTCAAGAACCATTGCTGGCCCCAAACGAACCCTTGACCTGGCTTACTTATTCAACAGAAGACTCTAAGTATTATTACAATGATCAAATGCACTTTACTCAATTGTTTAATAAAATAACTAAGAATGTTTAAAAGTCAAACATTCAACTTAGCCAAAATGGCAACTCAAGTCTTAACATATGAAATAAGAATGTAAAGACAACTGAACTACTAACTATCTATGAAGCCTCTAAAACAAAGAGGTATGTCGGGACAAGACCACCGATCATCCTAACAATGAAATACTGAAAGCAAAATAAAAGAAATCTTTCGGAATGCAATGAGGCTCACCAACTGACTCTGAGTGCTCAACTGGATTAACGAGGCACTGGGTGATGATCCTGGTTACCTGAATCTGCATCATAATAAGATGCAGGCCAACTGGCATTAGTACATTGAATGTACGAGTATGCGAGTTGGATGCTAAACATAACATAGGCTTGAAAAGAATCTGAAAGGAACAATTACCTTGGCTTTACTCAACTCATGAACAACTTAACTCAATATAAAACAATAAAACATATGCAATATATAGAAAGCTTTTAAAATAGTAGAAAGAAACTTAGTTCGTTAAAGAAATGCAATAACAAAATCAATTGTACTCATGTAATAAAGTAATATAGTTTCTACGAGAGTTTCTCTAACTAACAACCATGACAATGAGCTTAAGTGGTGATACAACATCTTGCCCACGCTACCAGAACTGTCCTATACCTTTTCGTCATATAGAACGCCTAAACTATGTAGATCCAATAATCTATGCTAAAAAATAACTTAAGGAGTCATCTAAAAAGTATGATCATTTACTACCCATGATGGCTACATGGTTTATGGAGACTTGAGTTAATATGAACTCACATCCCCATATCGGTACTCAATAATACTCCCAAAATATACTTTAGCTCATATGTTTTTAAAACAAACTTCTTTCTTTGGTTTGAGATAATTACTCAAAACCTAGCTTAAAAGCTCTCTTGGAAATCGGTGTTTCCCTTTCTTGTTCAAATGTGAAAACATTTTAAACTCTTGGGAATACTTAGTTCCCTTATAGCTTTTTGAGAAATGAACTCAACTCTTTACTCTTTGCTTAACTCGAAACTTAAGTCATAAAACAAAATTAAAACATT
This sequence comes from Solanum stenotomum, assembly GCF_019186545.1. Classification (NCBI taxonomy): domain Eukaryota; kingdom Viridiplantae; phylum Streptophyta; class Magnoliopsida; order Solanales; family Solanaceae; genus Solanum; species Solanum stenotomum. Next base: position 16,392,134 of record NC_064284.1, on the reverse strand, counting down.
TGTGAAAGACTTTTGAAAACTTTATAAGTTTCTCTTGACTTGCTTCTTAACTTCTAGACTTGACTCTTAACTTTCCTTGAATTGAATTATGGATTCAAATTTCATGATCTCATATTTATGGATGATTTCATGATGTTTAGATGTACCTAAGAGTATTGGAATCAACTAGAAAACATAGGTACATTGCTAAAGAACTAGTACGGAAAGTTGGGGAAAAAATGGAAAGAACTGGCGTCCCTGGCGCTCTAAGAGGCGCGGGGCGCCGAACCCAAACTTCAGAACTGAAGTTGGGGCGTGCTGATAGGCGAAGCACCCAGGGTCTGGACTTCAGAGAAAACTTTGGGGGGCGCTGAGAGGCGCGGCGCCCCTCCCCCATTTCCAGATTTTCGACGAACTTCCTTGATCGTTTTTCAACTCTAAACCATCTAAACTCCAATGGTTCTTTCCCCAAACGTTTAGAATAGACTACACCCTCAAAATACATCAGATTCTACTCGAAATCACACCTAAAAACATGAATCAAACTCAAGAAAACTTCAACAACACAACCTACTAGAATTCAAACGAATTTCATCAAGAACTCAAAGGTTTTACTTTCAAATCTAATAAACTTCGCTGAATTGAATCATGATTGGCGCATGGGTGAACTAACCCAACGCTATGTGATCTCACATACCTCGTAGGGATCACCCTTTGATGAAATGCACAAGCGAAATCCTTACGATTGACGATCTTGACTCTTTTCTCCTTTCTTCTCATCTTGTGTTCTTTCTCCAAAAACCCTAACTCTAATTTCAAAAGCGTAAACTGACCAATTTTAGGTTTATACCCTTAGCAGTATTGCCAAAAAGGAAATAAAATAATAGGGTAAGGAAAAGACCAAACTACCCTTCCAAAATTCGTATTGGACTTTCCTTATCCAAACAGCCCAACTTTCAAAGGGCATATCTCACTCATACGAACTCGGAATCTCGCAAACTTGGCGGCGTTGGAAAGATTATTCCAAGATATTTCCTACGATATCTGGTGCACACCTAAATCATCCTGATCTAGGATTTATGGTCATTTGAAGTTGACCAAAAACTCAACTTAACATACTTCACAATTTTTTCCAGATTTTTATATACTTTTCAAAAATGACTATTTCCAATCTTTAACTTCTTCCTAGTTCTTTCAATTAGCGAAATGTTACAATATGCCGCTTGGATAATTGGTTTTCAAGAAATGAGAAAAGTAATAGCCGTTGATGGGACATTCATGAGGAGAAAGTATGAAGGAGTTTGTCTATCGGCGGTGGCACAAGATGCTGAGAATCATATATTTCCAGTGGCTTTTTGTGTTGTGGACAAGGAATGCGATGCCTCATATGACTATTATTTTTAAAATATGAGAAGCTTTGTAGATGATACTGATGAGTTGTGCATTATTTTTTGTAGGCATCCAAGTATTCGAAAGATGGTTTTGACTATCTACCCTGCATCTCATTATGGTTGTTGCATGAGACACCTTGGGGAAAATATTCGAAATTACTTTCACAATTCAAAGGTAGTGTCCCATCTTTATAAAGCAGCAAAGGCGAACGATAGATGTGAGTTCAATGACCATTTCAATCAAATAAGAGATTTGGTACCAAAGGCGGCTGAAACTCTTGAACGTATTGGATTCCACAGATGGAGCAGGGAATTTTGCTCGAAAAATAGGTACATTATTGTCTATACCATCTCGTTTGAGTTTATTTTAATTTTATGTGCTTTGATTGATTTTTATTTTTGTTGTGTAGATATAACATTATGACGTCAAACATCGCGGAGTCATTATTTAAGCATCCTCATTTGTAATATCATCACAAAGTGTATTACAAAATATGTGATGATCACAAAATACCTAGTTATCTCTAGCTTTTATTTTCTTCATGCTTGTTAGTTATTCTTTCTTCCATCGTGTTACTGTTTTTCGGGTTTGATTTGCTTATTTCTGGTGAGTTCTTTCTCCATCTCTTCTTTGTTTGTTTCACCAGTGTTTTGGTGATGAAAAATTAGTGAATTTTCGTTACTTCTAAATTTTATACATGCATATTGACTGCATATAATCTATATTTTGATATGGATAAAATTTCATGTTTAGGAGTTGTAACAAACGTCACATCTTATAGAATAGTAGTAATGTTTGTGTAGGTCAGGGAAAGACATCAAACTTTAATTAGTACTTTTGATTAGTTGAATCACAAGCTAACCATACATATTTTTCGAGCTTCTCTCAATTTCAATCTTTTTAATTTATTGATATTTATTTGCCCTTTGCAGGTATTCATCCTAATTTTCTTCTTGTGTTTTGATTTTTGAAGTGATAAAAAGATGTTTACTAAGTTGACGAGTTAGTATTGAAACCTTTGGTGAAGTGCAGTTAATTATATTTTAGCTATACGATAGTTGTACTATGTAAAAATAATTGTGAAGAAAATTGCATCAACATCAATATGTTGATATTAAAAAGTTATGTGTTATTTTTCTTTGACCAAAAAGTTTATTTATTTATTTTTCTCTTTTTTTGAAATTTTTCCTTATTTTTCTTAAATAATTTATTTTAAGAAATCATTTTCATAATTCAAATCTCTTCGTCTTGATGACTACTTTTAATTAGTAGTTAATAATATTCATAATTATCAAACCTTTCATCTTTGAAATCTCTTGATGTGGAAGTTATATGTACTCGAAATTAGGGTTGTTCATGGTTATGATTAAAAAATTAAATTGATCCTCAATTCTAATCAAACCGATTTAAAAAGTCGATATGTGATTTGGTTTGGTTTTAAATTTGGAAAATCAATACTATTTGGTTTAGTTTTGGTTTTACTAAAACAAATCATAAAAATAACCAAATCGAATCGAAAAATTAGATATATAAATATTATAATTATTAGTATATTATTCATAAATAAAATATACATATTTTGTTAAAAATTACAGAAATCACATACTTTTAAGGAAAAAGTACAATCTATCCCTTAAAAGTTTATAATTACAGAAATCCCTCAAACGGATACAATAATATAAGCGTTGATACATTAATCTGTTGCGCGAGATACAATAACATAAGCGTTGATACATTAATTTGATGCGCGAGATACAATAATATAAACGTTGATACACGCGCGAGATACTAAATATAAGCGTTGATACAATAATCTGATGCGCGAGATACAATAATATAAGCGCTGATACACTAATCTGATGCGCGAAAATGGGGGATTTTGGAAATTTGTAAAACTTATAGGGGATAATGGTAATAAGTAATTTAAAAGGTGGGATTTCTGTAATTTTTCCAAATTTAATCAACTTAAGTTTTTAATTTTACCATTTTCTCAAGCCCAAAAACTTAAAGTTTAGCCCAACTATTACAACTTAAGTCCAAGTCCTTCAAAATCCATTACTTTAGGGTGTGTTTGGTAGGAAGGAAAATGTTTTCCTGGAAAACAAGTAGATTTTGGAATTAATTTCTCATGTTTGGTTGGTGAATAGAAAATATTTTTCGGGAATTATTTTTTTTAGTGTTTGATTTATGAATGAAAAATATTTTTGAGAAAATATTTTTTATTTTAGGGTGTGGGGGATCGCAGGTAGGGGGTGGGGTGAAAAATTAAAAATTTGAAATTGAAAATATTTGTTTAAAACAAATTTAAATTTTTTTGGGGGGTGGGGGGTGGTAGCGGGTAGGGGGTGGAGGCGGGGTGGGGTGAATAAATAAAAATTTGAAATTGAAAATATTTTTTAAAAACAAACTTTAAATTTTTTTTAATTTTTATTTTGGGGGGGAGGGGTCAAGTGTAGGGGTGAGGTGAAAATAAAAATTGAAAATTGAAAATATTTTTTAAAAATAAACTTCTTTCTTTTTTTGGTGAGGGGGGGGGGGGGCTGTCGGGGGTAGGGGTAAGAGTGGGTTAAAAAAATAAAAAATTGAAGTTGAAAATATTTTTTAAAAAATAAGCTTTAAATTTAATTTTTTCAGCAAATAAAATTGTGATTTGAATTTGAGGAGAGTTTTGGAAAATGTTTTCCTTAATTTTTGAAGGGAAGTCATTTTCCTTGAATTTGAGGAAAATGAATTGATTTGAAAAACATTTTCCAAAACATTTTACCCAATCAAACATGAGAAAGTTGGAAAACATTTTCCAGAAAATGTTTTCCTTCATACCAAATGCACCCTGAGTTTTTACTTACCCTACCTTACATATGATAATCACTTTCTTTTAACTGAATCACGTTGTTAGTATACTAATAACTTTAGTATTGCTTAATTGAATCCAGAGTAGCTTTCCGGTGGATTGTTCATGTACTAGGTGTATGTGTCTATCGAGATACGTATGTCCTAAAAAAAATTATTACTTTCAAATCGAAAAAACCAGAAAAGCTGAATCAAACCAACAATAACTAAACCGACGGTTATTTTTTTCATTTAGTTTAGTTTGATTTTAGAAATTTAAAAACTGACTAAATTAAATTGATTTTGATTTTAATTAATAACCGATTCAAACTAAACCACAAACCCCCTACTCAAAACCAAGTAGTGCATAATTTTACTGACGTAATTTATTTATCATAATTCCTTTTTCTCATAATGTTACTGGTCATCTTTGTCAATCATTTTGATGCAGGAAACTTCTTTTGCATTTTTGTCGTCCTACTACTTATTTTTTATTGTTTATTATATTAGTTAGAAAATTGTTACTGCCGTAATTTATTTATCCTAATTTTCTTTTATGTAATTCATTGATCTATTATTTTTCCTTTAATTTTTCCAATTTAATAGATGTAAATGTATTAACTAGTTTTTGGTGATTTATGAATGTGTTGTTTTTGAAAAATAGTTAAAGTGACTCTACTTTCATGAAAAAAATGATATTTAAATTCTTAAAATAGTGGGGTTCATGAAAAAAGAAATTGTGAAATCATGTCAAATTATTAATATATAATAATAATAATAATAAATTAAATATTTGAAATCATGTCAAATTCTGAAAACTATTTTCATAGCTGACTCTAGGTGTGACTTCTTAGGTTGATGTAGAAATTGACAAAGTATTTGAACATTAAAGGCTATGAAATATTTTGTATGCTGAAAATTTGGAGGAATGAAGGGAACAACTTGTGAAGGAATACAAGGAACATGTCCTTCATTGGAAGACTGGTTGTTTGAGCAATAATCAGAAGCTCAATTGGCCTAATACCATGTTGATGTTGGTTATTTTGTAATATATAGAGGTTTTTAAAATTGAACAGGCACATTTGTTCATTAAAGAACATGACTATTATAGAAAGTCATTTGTTTATGAAAGAAAATGACTATTATGAAAAGTCATTTGTTCAAAACATGATTGTTATGAAAAGTGATCTCTTAAGTTTTATAAATATAAGGACTCTTGAGAAGTAGCCTAAGAAAAATATGCAAGTGTAAAATAAAGAGAGAAAATATTTTCCATTTAATCACAATTGGTTTGCTAACTGTGGAAGCTATGGACAGTAGTGATGGTTTAGCTAATAACTCGAACGAGCTATACAAACAAAAGCTATTGACGTCTCTTCTTTGGGGTTGAAGTCAATGGTCCATAGAAACACACATATTTGTGGTGTATACCATTGTAGAGTGGACAATAACATATTTAGCAACATCTACTACAAAATCATCATACTTATCAAATCTAATCAATATATATCGACGTGAAAGTCATAAGATAAGTTTCTAGAAAAACACTTTTTAAAAAACAACTTCCCATCATATCAAACACACATATTGAACAAATAAAGAGTAGCTAGCTTTGTGATTGTAAAGTTATATAGAAGCATAAACTGGATAATCAGAATAAACTTGACCAAACTCATTGCCATGACTAGGATAAAATGAACAACAAAAATATGAATAAAATCCTAACAGAGCTTACATGAAAGCCAATATGAGCACAACAATAAGAAGTGTATCACATAAATGTTAAGAATACACAGAATATTCTGCTAAATTAAAATGCAAAATAATCATTCCCAAAATAATCGATCACATATATGATATATCACCAGTCAAACAAAAAGTTATGTATGACAGGGTAAATGTGTTCGATACTAAACAAAACAATAATCTCAAGTCAAGAACTCAATAAAAGCCTACAATCTAGACCATTAGTTCCAAATTAAAAAAATAAAAATAAACTAGCAACCCAAGTCATATCAAACAAAACAATCTCCAAAAACATGAAACATACAATTTCTATTTGAGAAAACAACCTTTCCACTACAAAGAGACTAATGAGAGTTGTCGTTGATAGTCTCGATAGCATTGGATCATCATACTGATGATTTGTTAGAGTGATTTTCTATTCTTGAGAACTGGGCGTTGATGCTCCTGTCACCTGCATATGTAAGTTTAAGGTAAACTTTAGAGGAGATTATGGGTGTGACAATTAATATTTTCTTGAAAAATAAGTCATTATTAAGTTTTAAAAGAATATCACTATGGGAAACTTTTTTTTACTAAAGGGGGGAAATGACTACTTCAAGTATATATAATAATCTTTTTTTAATTCTAAAAAATTTCATTCAAAATACTACCCAATTTGCAAATGGTTTGTTTGATTCGAAACAAGTATATTAAGATTATAGTACCAAACATAGAAAAAATAGAATTTAATCCCACGTCTGATACAGATTTAATACAAAAAATGATTTGAAATTAATACTAATTTTAGCTAGAACCAATATCAAACACAAAGTATATGTAATATACCTAATAAGATAGAAGCACTAACCTGATCATCAGAGTAAACTTGATCAAACTCACTGTCTTGTTCATTAGGTAGGTTAGCACTTGGAGGTCCAAGATTCTGGAAGAGATAATCCATGTTATTGAAATTTAAATATGCATCACAAATTTATACTAATTCTAGCTAAAACCAATAATCAAACACAGAATATATGTAATACCAAATTAGATAGAACCACTAACCTGATCATCAGAGTAAACTTGATCAAAATCACTGTCTTGTTCATTAGGTATGTTAGCACTTGGAGGTTCAAGATTCTGAAAGAGATAATCCATGTTATTGAAATTTAAATATGCATCAGAATTTTCATTCTCATTCGAATTACTCCCTTCAACATAATTCCCATATGATGCCACAACAATTTTTCTTGGACCAGACATGATTGGTTCACCAACATATTGTTGGGAATTCACATTCGTATTTGTTGCTCCCAGACTATTAATAGTAACATTTTCAACATAAGTATCATACATCATTACACTACTTGAATAAGTTGTCACATTATCCGCAAAGACATTCAAGTTGTAGTTATTAATTATTGCATTTTCAATGTATAGTGTCTACCTGAATATGTTGCTCCCTGGGCCACATTGAGATGAAAGTTAAAAAAAATTTTCAGTATGATTATCTTCATTGTTAAGTGTCATAGCAGGCCTAAAATTAGTGTTCCCAATAATTGAGTATTGTAATCCCTGTGAACCCAATATTTCAAATAATGGTTCATGTTGTTGTTGTAGTCCACCACTAACATTAGTTTGGGGAGACAAAAATGAATTATTAAATGAATTGTTAATGTTGAGGTAATGAGGTTGAACCTGAAATTGTGGGTGGTGGAATTGTTGTTGAATTGAACTCTCTTCTCGAGCAAAAGTATTTTTGGTATTATGAGTAGGAAATGGAAACTCTGGGCCTCTTTGAATTTGATATGGGTTCCATTCTTGATTTGGTACATTTGCTTGAAGATAAGGCATTACCCCATATTTTCGAAAGCTACTTTTTGTTTCATGAGAAACACTTGTGGATCGCTTTATTGATAGGTGACGAATATATTTTCTCTCTTCTGGAGATCTCCAATTGTTGCTACGACATTTCTGAGAGGTTATAAGAAAAAACAATTAAAAAAGAGAAAGACATGTTATTTAGGTGTATTTGAAATGGCTGGAGTCATTTATAAAGAAAAATATTTTTGGCATTTGATAATTAGTGAATGATAAAAATCTTTTGAAATAATATGAATTAAAGATTGATATTAATATTATTCCATTGAACTATAAAATAATGGAAATTGAAAGTGAATAATTAACTTCTATCAGCAAACATGTAACTAAAGTCTATCGCTCATCCTTTTTAACGAGTGAGTGTTTTGACAAGACTTTCAAGTACTACAGATTGATAATACATCTAATAATTTACTGACAAAAGTGAAATATTATTAGATTTTTCCTCCTTTGGATATAAATTAAAATTAAGATAGTTGCGATAAAAATAACTCAAAACCGTTTGATGAAAAAAATTTGTCCAAGATAAACATTTTCTAGCAATCAGATACGAGAAAAAAATTATTTAATTTATTTTTTTGTTTTGCAAAATAGCTTTCTCCATACTTCACACACACAAATGATACATTATTTACCATTTAATTATTTATTTTAAAGATATACCTGCAGGTGGCTCGCAACTTGCATCCTAGTAAGACCAGGTAAACTCATTCTTTCAAGAATCTCCTTGGGGTAACATCCTACATAATCCATAAGAATGTAAATTTAATTTAATAACTATAATATTTTCATATCAAGCCGTGATATATCTAAATAAGAAAATCACTATGCTTTAATTCAAAATAAGTGGATGTAAGCTATACGCATAAAAGAATTGTCAAAAAAATAATATTATTAGTGAAGTAAACTTACGTCCTTCCCCAAATTGGTGTACAACTTGCATAAATCTGGCATGAAGATCCTCAGTCCATTCTCTGTAGTCCTTTCGCCTAACAGCCTTATCAATTGCATTGTTTTGCCTTTCTCCTTTGTTATTCTTTTTCATGCCTTTTGTACATCTCTCCCTCTGTATCATGTATTTTTCACATAATTCAACATTGTTTCCAGCCTCATGAATATAATTTCTATGTTCCTTAGTATAAGACATATTTTTCTCTTCGGATTCTTTATTTTCTCCAACAATTTTATTATTACCGACATCATCAACCTTCAGTTGGTCTTTATGCTTTCCCGATCCTTCTCTCACTTTCTCTCTTCGTATTTTTTCACTCAAAACAAATTGGCACAAATATCTCACAATTTCCTTGTCAAATGGCTTTTTAAGGTAAAGATAAGCTCCATCGCTCAAAGTCTTCTTTGCAACGATCTCATCGAATTCATCACATACAACTGCATAATTATTCAAGAAACTATCAATTAGAATTGAATAAAATTATACATTATATGTATAGCTAAATTAATGCTTATTTACTAAATGTTATTAACACTAGAGATGGAAATAGGGTGGGGCGGGTTGAGCTTAACCCGCCCCTTATAACATTTTTTTTCATTTTCAACCTGTCCCGCCCTTCCCCACTCTGTATAACGTTTTTTTTTTCATTTTCAACCCTCCCCGCATAATATTTTTAATATTTTTTTTAAATTAAGTTGCTAATTCTTATTATTTTTATTAGTTGCTAATCGTTTGTTATATACTAAAAATAATAAGAATTAGCAACTAATAATTATGCCGCTAAACGACAAAATTCATTACTAATTCTATTTAACAATGTATAATTGAAAATCTATTTAGCTACAAACTACATAACAATAAATTAATAGTGAATTTTATAGCTAATTCTTTTATAGTGTATTAATTAAAATAACTGATTTTACTGATAGTAAATATCATAAATAGAAGAATGGGATAAATACATACCGAGTGAAATTATATTTAAAGCCTCAGCTTGAGCTAAGAGGTCAACAAAAATCAAATTTGATAAATGGACATTGAGGATCATCACATCAATTTTTTGCTTTCCTTCAGAGAGTATTGGCATTGTTGTTGAAGTCATATCAACCGCTATAACTGTATCAATTATCTTTGAAAGTTAGTGAACAAAATTATACACAAAATTATCATGAAGGTTATTATTTCTCATAAGAAATTCATTTATAAAATTTAGCTTGTATTGCACCAATTTAGTTTATGTAATTGCACATATTGATCAACTTATAATATAATCAATGTGAGCAAATATTAGACATGTTCACATAATAAAGCTTTATACCATTTTATTTAGGATAAATAATTGAATTATAGAATAGAGAAGATCATATAGAAATATATTATTAAAAAAACAATTCAAATTAATTAGCGAAATTTTTTAAGTTGAGATGAATTAACACATAATTTTGTTTTTTTATTTAAAACATATTAGATAAGGAACAATTAATGAATACTAACACTGTAATTGAGAAATCAAAAAAAAAAAGGTAAAAAGCCATAAAACAGACTACACTATACTAGAATTGTTAGTTATATACCTTTTTTTGCAAGGTGAAATAATTCTAAAGAATCATCGTCATAAAATAATTTACGAGTGCAATAATTATAGAATGAGTCATTCTTTTAGAATATTCTGCAAAGTTATCTATTTTCTTCACAAGTTAAAATAGAGAAAGTAATTGAATGACCATAAAGGTAGAGCCAAAAAAAAAGGATATTTGGCAAGTAGCCATTAAACTAGATTCAATTTTTCCCCTTTAAAATTAAGAAGAAAATTAATAAAATTAAAATATTTTTAAAATTCGAACATGTGTATATAAAAAGATATTAGTATAAAAATGAAAAGATACAATTTCCTTTTGTAGAAATACAAAAAAAAACTCCTCGAAGAAAACAATTTTCAATTAAACAAAATATAGGAAGGGAAATATTTTTATTTTATTAAAATCAAATCTCTTTATTTTCTTGTCTACATGCGATAAAAATAATAATTATCTCAATATCAATAATAATGATAGCCAAATCGACCTTATCTAGCCCTTCTTTTGGTTTTGCTCTCCCTCCCTTACCCTAATCTTGTGCCGCCGCCACCCTAGCGAACTTACTATATTCAAAATGATCTATAAATTGATAAAAATAAAAAATCTACCCGTTCAAAAATTAATTTTGTGGAAATTACTTAATTTTCTCCTCCCACTCTATGTCATCCTAGACCAATTGATGAAGAAAAGTTTCCACCCTCTTTTTACAAAAAGATCAAATGTAAAACACAAGTGTAAGTTTATTAAAATAGTTAAAATTAACATAAAATTGTCCCCCTCCAAAGAAATCTTATAAAATTATCAAGTCTTTGTGAAACATTATATACATCATTGTGGGGCAAAGCAAATCAAGTGTGTGATATGCTTATACTATGAATAAAAAAATAGAGAATCTAATTGATTTTTATAACTGCACAAAATACATTTATTGGCTACAAAAATGATATATACAAGCATATAAATCGTATCATAACAACAACAAAAAGCGAAATTCAAGATGTACAGGATACATAAATGAAATCTAAAAAGAAATAAAAGTTAAAATAACAAATGAGATAACAACTATCATATCAAATTAGCTATATTAAACACTAAAGGTTATAAGTTCGCTATATATATTTTTTGAGATATCACCTTTATAGTTGTGAGACTTTAGCAATTCGGTCATATTAGTGACAAACTCTTTGTCATCATCAATCAGCATCACCCAAACTTCTTCGATCAAACCATAATAGGGAGCAGCCATTGAATTATCTATTTGTTCGGTAGTTTGAGAATTTTCTGCTTCGACCTTAACAAGGAGGAGATACAAGAAAATATTTTTTATATAAAAGGAAAAAATTGTAGAGAACCCTTAGCTCTGCTTAAATAGTACCTCTAATGACTAATAAATATGTTTAGCGTTGACCGTACATATAATTTTTATTTGATCTATTTAATATTTTTCCTTTCTTGAGTCAAGACAAGGGTATACTTTTGACTTTTTTTCTTTTCCGTTTATGAATTTAATATGGAGCGCAATATATTCCTTTAAAAAATCAATTTTCATTTTTCAAGAAACATTTTCAATTATAAGAAGAATGACTTATGTCACTCATGGGATATGAGTGGGTAATCATTTTCATTTAAAAGGTATAATAGTTACACTCTTGCTTTAACTCAATCGCTATAACCAAACTCACATATTATTATCAACTAGTATATTCAAAAGCTTCATAAAATATTATCTCCTTGTCATATCATCCACATTGGATCATGACAACTTTGAAATTAATCTAGAAAATAACTTTCTCGAGGTAAAATATATATATATGAGGTAAGTGATGATACAACCTCTCGCCCACGCTGCCAAAACTGTCATATACCTTGTCGGGGTATAGAACACCTCAACAAAGTGGATCCACTAAGCTATGCTTAAAAGTAATAAGGAGTTTTCTAAAAAGTACGATCATTTACCCATGTTGGCTACATGATTTATGAGGAATGTGAGTTGTCTGAACTCATCCTCATATCCGTGCTCAATACTACTCCCAATAAATATATATACTCATGCTCAATGTTAAAAACTTTTCTTTCAAAATTTGAGGTAATTACTCAAAAGACCCTCTTAAAAGAGGTAATACTCATAATATTATTTAGAAATCAAAGTTTCTCTCTTTTAAATGTAAACATATTACTTCTGGGAATACTTAATTAGTTCTCTTATATCATTTCTCAAATATGAATGCCACTCTTCTCATATTTACTTTCTCAAAACTTAGATGATTACAAAAGAATACTCAAAGTGACTCAGAAAACCTCTTAAACTTTCCTCTTAAACTCACCTTAATTCAAAATGTAGATTAAGACATGTGATTTGAACATGTAGAAATTCTCAAAGGCGAATGTAGTTTCATAGAAGCTAATACAAAGGAGAGAACGTAGTCACGACTCAAAGAAATACGTCTGAAACGAAGAACGGAAGGAAAAAAGTTAGGCGACCTTGGCACACTGCTGGCACCAGTCCCCAAACATTTGGCAATGGTTTGGGATGTATAGCTGGCGCGGCACGCCATGTCCCGAACTATTGACCAGGAGTTCTGGCGCTACGGTGGCGCGTCGCCCCATACCCCTGCCTAGATTTCTGATGAATTTTTACACTCAATTTAGGGTCATAACTCATTTAAAAATGATTAATTCCCACTAAACTATACTTGACTCTTAAACCCAACACGAATACATAGAAATTTCATACAATCCCTTTCAAGAGTCACAACTCATACCCAAGACCCTCAACCCAAGAAAATAAAAAACCTCTATTGTTAAAGAATGAAATTAACTCAAGAATCTCTTAATATAACTATTTCATGGATGAATTTGTATGACATGAGGAAGAACAATTCCATCACTATGAGAAGCCTTACATACATGGAAAGAACGATGTTCTTGACGAAAACCACAAAATTTTAAGAACACTTGAATTTAGCCCTTTTTCTCCTCTTGAAACCTCGCTCTAAATCTCTAAGTGTTTTAGGAACGTGGAAAATTGGTCTAAAACAGATTAGACCCTTATTTGGGTGAGAAAAACGTTTTAGGCCTAGTGGGAAAAGGAAAAGACCGAAATACGCTTTTCTAAAATGAATGAAATGCCTTAAATAGAGAGGCTTCACTCAAACGGACATAACTTTCTACCCCAAGCTCTAAATTAAGAAAATTTGGTGGAGCTGGAAAGAGGATTCAAAGACCTTCGATTTGATAGGTCATGGTTCACCTAACTCTTTATATTCTAAAAGATATGGTCGTTTGAAGTTGACCCAAAACTAAAAACTGATGGCTACTTGTTAGAATTTCACTTTAGCTCTTTTGAAGTCCGAGGTGTTACATCTATACATTAGAAAATATATGACCTCAACATCTTTTTTACCCCACTTACAAATATGCAGTACAAATAGGAAATTATTGAATATTTAAATTAATTTTACCTAACTTTTTCTATATTTTTCTTTTTCTATTACAAAATCTTATTACTTGCGAACTCCATATGTTACTGTTAAATCAACATATATCTATTTAATTTCATATATATATTTTAGGGAAAAAGGATAAATATATCCCCGAACTATCATAAATGGTATGCAGATATCCTCAGTTATACTTTTGGGACATTGATGTCGCTGCCGTCCAAAAACTATAACATATATACCCTTTATACTAACGAATATACATGTGTCATAATCTTATCCTTTGATTTATTAAATATCGGATCGACGGATAAGATTGTGTCACGTTTCCCTATCGGATCGACAGATAAGATTGTGATTCGTTCGAATGGTTTTCTATTCTTGAATATTGGACGGTCGATGTCCTTGTCACCAGCATATACATCTGAATCTACTTGGATAGAGTGTATCTAGAACAAATTACACCTAATTTTGAGTCCATGTATCTAGACGCACCAAAATTTGATAGGATTCGTAATATTACAAAATAATGTGCATCTAAGTAATTTACACATACACTAGCGAGATTTTTGTAAATTACCCTTTAATAAATAGTTTTGGCCCATGGTCCGGTCCCGATCAAGCCTCAAGGGTCAAGGGCTTATATGGGTCGGGCTTATAAGTCCTAGTTTTAAATGAGCTTGAAAAATCATATCCCAACCCTACCCCAATAAATGGTTGGTTTGGGCCAATCCTATGGGTTAAACCCGTTTTGACAGCTCTTGTCATGACCCAAACCGTCGTGATTGGCACCCACACCAACCCTCCGGTGGGAGAACCACTACTACATCCCAAACCAAGCAACTAAACCAAAAACTAAAGCATTTAAGGATACAAAAACAGTAATAATATCTAAAACTGAAGTTCCCATAAACTTCAAACAAAATATCTAACAACTAACAATGCGGAAAATACACCTAGAACCTGAAAGTCAATGTATCAAAACATCTAAAGTTTAACAAGTCTAAACAAGAAGGGATACAACCCCAAACTAATGACTAATAACTAACAAGAAAGTCTAAGTCTGAAATAGTGGACATAGATGAAAGAGAACCCATGGCAGCCCGGAAGAATTGGCTCACCCTTGAATTCAAACGATCACTGATCTTCTAAGCAAGGTATGTCAATAGTCGTTTGAAGATGCTTTGTACTCAACAAAGAAAGAGCAAGTGCAGTATCAGTACACAACCACAGTGTACTGGTAGGATCCGCGGCTATCCCACTATGTGTAACATAAGCAAGTCAATACAACATTACAAATATCCAACATACCGAACATATACAATATCGATTATCACTTGCTCAACAATATACATTTATAACAAGTCATTGGTCCTCTCATGGAACCCAAACCCAAACTGTTAGCATACCGAAACGTGGTACTCGATCCAATGTTTATGCTAGAAAGTGGCAACCGATCCCATAATTATGTCGGAACATGGCAATCGATCCCAATTAGTATACCGCAATGTGGTATCCGATCTAATCAACACACCACAATCACAAGTACATTCTCAATAATCATACAATCAAAAAGTGATTCATGGCATATAGCTATTCATATATCTCATTTACAACAAGTGTGATCAATAATGCAACATTCGCATACATACATGTATCATAATGAAGCAAGAACAAATATACATCACACAATCATAGAATCACAACCACCACCGACCTCGAAACAAGCTTGAAACCCTAAGAAACTTGATCCTTCCCTTTTTGGATTCGTTTCGATTGTTCTTAGTCTACAAATAATCATAATAACACGGGAATCAATAAACAATCACAAATTACCCTAATCGCTAACAATTCTATGAACCCTAGATCATACCCATCCCAAGTATCCAAAAATAGGGTTGTTTCCACCATAGAATTTAGATCAAAACCCTCCCCCAGCGATAATTACCCATTCAATTACGTTCTAAGGATCGAAAAATTGATTCAGGGACTGAAAAGCTTACCTTTAGCCTCAAGAATGATGGAAAATTGTCAAGAGTCGCCTAGGGTTCATTCCTTAGCTCTAAAAATCGAAAAGTGTAGAACAGAGTCGTTTTGGGGTTTATTTACGACTTTAAGTCGTGTTTGGCCCGCCACAGTGGCCCTCACCATGCTACAGCGGCCCCGTCAGAGCCTTCAAAACCACCGCCAAAGCGGCTTGCACGAAACAGTGACCTATTTTAATAATTCCAAGACCCTCATTTCACAACACACCTTTAACCAACGACGCACAAAAAATACCGTTCATGCTAAGATCGATTCTGAGAGTTCTACTCACCCAAATTCAATTTTGTAAAGTCATACGGATTCCTTAATGACTTATCTAACTGCTAATGCAATCAAATTCATAAATAAGTTGTCACACCTAAAGCCTACACCCTAGGCGGGACTGGCACTTGAGAACCATTGTTGGCCCCAAACGAACCCTTGGCCTGACTTACTTACTCAGCGGAAGACTTAGATATAAGAAAGAGAATCAAAATACAAGATAACTCAACATGTCTCAAACTGAACTCAAAATGTTTTCAAAATAAACATTTAACTTAGCCAAAATGGCAACTCAAATCTGAACATAAGCCAATAACAAAATGATGACGAATGAACTAACATCTAACTACCTATCTATGAAGCCTCTAAAACAACTGAGATGGATATCGGCACAGGCCCACGACATCCTAATGAACAAAAATGATAAAGCAATGAAAAAAAAGGGATCCTCCGGAATACAATGAAGCTCACCAACAACTCTAAAACTCAACTGGATCAACGATGCACTGGATGCTGATCCTGGTTACCTAAGTCTACATCATAAGACGATGCAGGCCAACTGGCATTAGTACATCGAATGTACAAGTATGCGAGTTGGAATGTTAAACACAACTTAAGCTTGAAAATAATCTAAAAGGTACTGAAAAACTTACCTAGCTCAACTCAACTAAGCATAATTGAAC
Source organism: Solanum stenotomum (assembly GCF_019186545.1). Lineage (NCBI taxonomy): Eukaryota > Viridiplantae > Streptophyta > Magnoliopsida > Solanales > Solanaceae > Solanum > Solanum stenotomum. The sequence goes on along the minus strand of NC_064284.1, from coordinate 16,375,369 downwards.
TCACTTCAATATAAATCAGTTTAAAAATAAGTGAAATATAAGGAAAAGTTATTCAAAACATGATGTCAACTCTGTGTATTTAGAAATACAATAATAACTCTACATGTATGAAAAGATACAATATGAACTTTGTTTGTATATAAAAATACCAAATAATGTTGTGGGAGTTTCTCTAACCGACAACCATCACTTAAGAAATTTAGTGATGATACATCATATTACCTCACACTGCCAAGGACCGTCCTATACCTTGCCGGGGGTATAGAACCTAACTCACTAAGTGGATCCACTAGTGTAACACCCCGACTTCTCAAAACGTCTAAATTAACTCGTATCTCCATGGAAAGACAAATAGGGTGGGTAATAAATTAAGAATGATGTGGTATGTCCTATTTTAAGTGTTCAAGTGTTGCATCTCAAGTTTTGAAGTTAGGTAAGTGGCAAAATAAAAGTTGGCGGAAGTTATCGTAAGTTCCTTCTTAAAGATTTCTCTGAAATTTGGGTCAAAGGTCTTGGAGGTTTTCTCCCAATATATAAAGAGTTATGGGCCCACAAACTATTGAATCGAAGGTCTACGAGTCTAGTTTCCAACGCATCAAACCGTTCATTCATACGACTTCAGAATAGAGAGATATTCGCATTTTCGTGGGACTGCACAAGCAGGCACGTGAGGTGGGGCCCTAGGTCGGTGGAAAGTTGTATATATCTTCTTCTTCGAGTTTTTTCTTCATTTTAAGCTAAATATACAGAGAAAACATAGAAACCCATTTTTAGGATCAAGTAAAATATCGATTTTCTCGACGTAAGTTCTTGACGAAAGTTGTTCTACGCGTTGGGCCCATCATCGTGGTATAATTTGTTTTATCGATTGCGTAGCATATCACATTTTAATGTTGGGACAGCAGGGGTTTGAATATATTTAAAGGTTTTGAGGTGAATTACGAACCTAAGATCGAGGTAAGACCCTTCTTTCATCGACTCTAGCTTTTATAAGCACCAAATAGCAATTTGCGACGGAAATACATATCTTTTATTGTATTGTCATGGTATCTTTTATTTTGTGTGTTGATTACGGTCCTACCTTGTTGTAGTATCGAGGGAGTTATGGGTTAAAGTCTTTAGGCGACGTGAATTTAGCGAAAAAGGTATGTTAAGGCTATTCTCTTCCTATGGCATGTTCCTTAAAGCTTAGGAGCAATGTAATTGAGATGTTATCGTTGTTGTACTTGTAGCCATTATTGTTGATTGTTGGCTGCTCGAGTGCGTATAATCCTCTCTTATCGGGATTCTTATTCAGTAGTAACATTCGTATGTTGGACACGACTTAGAGGCTAATTGTATAAGTTGCCTATAACTAAATTGCTCACTTTTAGTTGTTGGATTGTTATTGTTGCCTTTGGGCTATTGTTGTTAGCTGCAGGAATGTGATCTATGCCTAGCAGGGTTATGTTCTGCCTACAGGGCTTTATGGATGCCTAAAAGGGCTATGAGTTGCCTACGGGGCTATATTAATGCCTAGAAGGGCTATGAGTTGCCTACGAGGCTATATTGATGCCTAGAAGGGCTATGAGTTGCCTACAGGGATATATATTGACGCCTAAGAAGGTTATGTGCTTCCTACAGGGCCATGTTGTTGCATAAGAGGGCTATGAGATGTCTATAAGCTATGTTGATGCCTAAGAGGGCTATGTGACTGCCTGCGGGGCTAGGAGACTACCAATAAGGGTATACAGGCTGATTGGCACCTTCCGGGCTTATGGGAGCCTGAGTAGGTGGTCTTGTGTGCTGTTTGTACCTACCGAGCTTATGGGGGCTTGGTTAGGTTGTTGTTTTATTATTTTTGATAAATTTAGATTTAGAAGCAGGTCAGTACAATTATCTTATCCTTAATTTATTTATCATATTATTCCAGTATATCAGGATACCTCATCATAGTCTATTGTCTTTCATACTCTGTACATTATTTTGTACTGACGCCCCATTGCCTTGGGGCGCTGCATTCATGCATGCAGGTCCTGATAGATGACCGAGTAGACCTCCTTATCAGCAGGATTGACTTTTATCCGGTTGGTCAGCCCCTTTCCTCCGGAGCTGCCAGAGTTGGGAGGTTTGTTAACTTTTGTGGTATATATCCTCATGGGTAGGCTGGGGCCCTGTCCCACCAATCTTTACTACTCTTAGAGGCTTGCAGACTAGTGTGTGGGGTTTATAACTACGTTATGGCCATGCTGGCCTAGTTTTGTTGGTTTGCTGAAGCTTGCTGGTTGTGTGATGCGTTGTCTTGTTATATGCATACTTTCAGTTTTGGTATAGAGATCATGGTGGCTTTGATGGCCCAATCAGGACTTCTGTGCTAGTTGACAATTTCTTTATATGAATTCTTGGGAGTAGCTGTTTCTTTTGCAGATCTGTTGACAGGGGCCTTGCCGGCCGAGGGCTTAGTTTTAAGCCGAGATATACTTGTTTGTTTTCTTAATTGCATGTGATTGCCATGCGCTGGTAGCAAATGGTTCAGCAGGGTCGGCTCGGGCCTGGGTTTTGGCATTAGGAGTCAGTTGCGCCCCCTTGAGTTTGGGGCGTGACAACGAGTCTATGCAAAAAGCATCTTAAGGAGTCATCTAAAATGTATGATCCTTTACTACCCATGATGGCTACATGGTTTATGGAGATGTGAGTTATCTGAACTCAAGCTCGTCCTCATATCGGTGCTCAATACTACTCCCAAAATATACTTTAGCTCATATGTTTGTAAAAACAAAACTCTTTCTTTGGTTTGAGATAATTAGTCCAAACTTAGCTTAAAAGCTCTTATGGAAATCCTAGTTTCCTCTTTACTGAAAAACTAGCTCAAAGGCCATTTTTGAAATATCAGTTTCCTTTCTAGTTTAATTATGAAAACATTTAATCTTTGAGAATACATAGTCCCGATATACTCTTTTGAAGAAATGACTTCAATCTTTAGTCTTTACTCGACTCAAAACTTAAGTCTTAAAACAAAGTTAAAACATTTGTAAAAGACTTTTGAAAACTTTACAAATTTTGTTTTGACTTGTTTCTTAACTTCTAGACTTGACTCTTAACTTCTCTTGACTTTGATCCTAACTTTCCTTGAATTGGATTATGGATTTAAGGTTCATGATCTCATGTTTATGGATAATTTCATGATGTTTAGATGTACCTTAAAGTGTTGGAATCAACTAGAAAATATAGATACATTGCTAAGGAACAAGTACGAAAGATTAGGGAAGAAATGGGAAGAACTGGCGACCTGGGGGTTCTGAGAGGCGCGGGGCGCCAGCACAAACTTCAGAGTTGTAGTTGTGGTGCTCTGGCTGGCGCATCACCCCAGATCCCAAACTTCAGACTTTGTAGTAGGGCTCTCTGAGAGGCACGGCGCCAAGCCCTTACCCAGAAAACTCTGACTTTTCTCCTTCGTTTTTCATCTCTAAGCCCTCTAATTTCACTTAGTTCTTTCCCCAAACACTTAGAATCACTAATACCCTAAATATACAATAGATTCAAACCAAAATTACACCTGGAAACAAGAATCAAATCGCAAGAAAACTCCAACAACACAACCCACAAGAAATTCAACGAAACTTTCAACCATGTTCATCAAGAACTCAATTTCTAAACTTTCAAAGACTTAAATTTGCTAAATTGAATCATGGTTGGCACGTGGACGAACTAACCCAACACTATGTGATCTAACATACCTTTTTAGGGATCACCTCCGATGAAATCCACAAGCTATCCTTGATGAAATCGACGAATCTTGAATTTTCTTCTCCTTTCTCCTCTTTTCTCCTCTTCTCCAAGCCCTAGCGTGAAATTCACTTTTCAAAAACTGACTAAAATCTGAATTTACCCCAATTAAACTCCTAAAAACGAATTATAATAATTAGGTAAGGAAAAGACTAAATTACCCTTCCAAAATCCGGATTAGACTTTCCTTAATCCAACAGCCTAACTTCCAAAGGGCATAACTTACTCATACCAACTTGGAATCGCGCAAACTCAGCGGCGTTGGAAAGATCATTCCAAGAGCTTTCCAACCATATCTAGAAGTACACCTAACTCATCCTGAGTAAGGATTTATGGCAGTTTGAAGTTGACCAAAACTCATATTTTCCTAACTTAAATGAATTTTCAGATTTTCATTCTTTCCAAAAATGACTATTTCCAATTATTAGCTTCTTCCTAGTTATTTCAAATTGCGAGATGTTACAATATCTTCCCCTTGGGAACATTCATCCTTGAATGAGATTACTCTTTCTAGGTTAAGGGTGGTAACATCAAGTTCAAACACCCAACAAGAAATGCAAACAAACAACATGTTCACTCACAAGTTTAAGGAATACTAAGAAGAGAATTTGTATCTTGGTCTGCATTTTCTTCAGACTTAAAGAGATGTGGATGTCTCTTATTCATATCCTCTTCAGCTTCCCTCGTAGCTTCCTCAACAAACTGGTTCCTCCAAAGGACTTTGACTGATGTTTCTTCTTTTGTCCTCAACTTGCGAACTTGGCGATCTAGAATCTGAACAGGAATATCTTCATAAGATAAGTTATCCTTGATCCTAATATCTTCAGTTGGTATAATCGATGAAGGATCACCCATGCACTTCTTCAACATGAAGACATGAAATACCGGATAAACCGCTGCTAACTTTCGTGGTAGCTCCAATTCATAAGCTACTTTGCCAATCCTCTTAGAAATTCTATAAGGGCCAACATACTGGGGACTAAGTTTCCCCTTCTTACCAAACTTCATAACTCCCTTCATAGGTGAAACCTATTAAATACATCCAATCATCAACTTCAAACTCTAACTCTCTTCTCCTAACATCAGTGTAGGATTTTTGACGACTTTGCGCCGTTTTCAACCTCTCTAGAATCACTTTCACCTTCTCCATAACTTGATGAACTAAATCTGGTCCTATCAACCCAGCTTCACCAACTTCAAACTATCCAATAGGAGATTTCCATTTTCTCCCATAAAGAGCTTCGAAGAAGCCATCTGGATGCTAAAATTGTAACTATTGTTGTAAGCAAACTCAATGAGAGATAAGTGATGATCATCCCAATTACCCTTGAAATCAATCACACAATCTACCTTGATACCTCAAAACACCATCTCCCACCTGTTCAAAAGCCATCACTTTTTGCTTTTGAACACTTGCATTAAATTAAAGCAATAAAGGATCTAGGTCTTGCTTTCCTTTTACTTCTGACACTAATAATGATTCAGTCTCATTCATCACCACCACTCCTCCTTCTGTGGAATCCATTAGTCAAACTCCTAGCCGTGCAAGTCTATGCACCTCTTGTGCTAACTCTTTCCTATCATCCTCAAAATGGACGGTACTACCCATAGACAACATGCTCAAGGTATCAGCAACAACATTAGCCTTACCTGGGTGATAAAGAATACTCATGTCATAATCCTTGAGTAATTCTAACCACCCCATATGCCTGAGATTAAGCTCTTTCTGAGCAAACACATACTGAAGACTCTTATGATTGGTGAACACATCCATATGCACACCATAAATATAATGGCGCCATATTTTCAAGGCAATTACTATGGCAGCCAATTCTAAATCATGGGTTGGGTGGTTCTTCTCATGAACTTTCAAATGTCTGGAGGCATAAGCCATAACTTTGTCATTCTGCATTAACACACAACCCAAGCCAACTCTAGACGCATCACAATAGACAACAAAACCTTGCGTACCTTCTGGTAAGGTTAATACTAGGGCAGTAGTTAACCTTTTTTTTCAATTCCTGAAAGTTTTTCTTACAAGCTTTAGACCATTGAAACTTCACTATTTTCTGAGTTAACTTGGTCAAAGAAGACGAAATGGATGAGAACCCCTCTACAAATATTCTATAATAGCCAGTCAAACCCAAAAAACTCCTAATATCAGTTGGAGATGTGGGTCTAGGCCAATTCTGCACTGCCTCTATCTTGTAAGTATCAACTCTAATTCCATCACCGGAAACTATGTAGCCCAAGAACGCCACAGACTCAAGCTAAAACTCACATTTCGAGAACTTAGCATACAACTCCTTATCTTTCAAAGTCTGAAGAACTATTCTGAGATGGCTAGCATGATCTTCTTCATTCCTTGAATAGATAAGTATGTCATCAATGAAGACGATAACAAACATATCTAAATAAGGTTTGAAAACTCTATTCATAAAGTCCATGAACGTTGCAGATGCATTGGCTAAATCGAATGACATGACCAGAAACTCATAATGATCACAATGGGTCCTAAATGATGTCTTAGGATATCACGGTCCCTTACTTTCAACTGCTCCTTTAACTCTTTTAACTATGTTGGTGCCATGTTATATGGCGGAATAGATATAGAATGAGTATCTGGAAGAACATCTATACCGAACTCTATCTCTCTCTCAGGAGGGACATCGGGTAGATCATCTAGAAAGACTTCTGGAAACTCTTTTACTATAGAAACTGACTGGATATGAGGTATCTCAACATTAAAGTCATTAACTCAGACTAAATTATATACACACCCCTTAGAAACTAACTTTCTTGCCTTAAGGTACGAAATGAAACGACCCTTAGGCACTGCTAAATTACTTTTCCACTCTAAGACTAACTCATTTAGAAATTGGAACTTGACAACTCGAGTTTTACAATCAATTGAGGCATAACAGGCATGAAGCCAATCCATACCAAAAATGACATCAAAATATACCATGTCTAACTGAATCAAATCAGCCATGGTACTCTTGTGATTAACGAAAATGGGACAATCACGATAGATTCTATCTGCTAGAATAGACTCACCAACAGGTGTAGAAACACTGAATAGTTCACTAAGTTGCTCAGGAATAACATCAAAATTCATAGCAACATATACAGTTACAAAAAAAATAAACTCGTTCCTGGGTCTAGCAAAGCATAAACAGTAAAGTCAAAGATTTGGATCATACTAGTGACAACATCTGGCGAATCATCTTGCTCTTGATGACTAGTGATCGCGTAGAGGTGGTTTGCTCTTCCGCCAGTACCGGAAGTAGCTCCTCTAGGTGCAGCCCTGTCAGGTGGAGCAACTGACGAAGATTGGGCTCTATTGCCTTGATTTCCACTACCTTGTCTTTACTTAGGACACTCTTTCATGAAGTGTGAGGCAGGAGGCTTACTACCCCCTTGCGCCACACTACCCTGAGAATAGGCAGGCTTGGCTCTGAAATCCTGACTATTGTACCCACTTTTGTTCTTGGGTACAGGTGCACTAGCAGATGATGAAGCAAGTCCTTTAAGCTAATGGCGGAAAAAAGACCGATTCGCATTACCTTTTGGCTGCCCGAACTCATTTCCTGATGTCTTAGCTCTCTTATTCTTAAACTATTCTCTATCCTTCAACTTATCCTCCTTAACTTATTGCACGTGGATCATTAGCCTTGCTATGTCCATATCCCCTATCAGCATCGCTACCTTTCCTTCTTTGATTGACTGACGAAACAACCCAGCAACAAATAAACTAATCCTGCTCCTCATGTCAGCAACCATCTCCGGAGCATAGCGTGAAAGTTGTGTGAACTTCAGACTGTACTCATGAACACTCATAGACTCTAGATTAAGGGTGACAAACTCTCATATCTTTGCCTCTCGCAACTCACGGGGGAAGAAACGCCCCATGAGAGCACTCTCAAACACAGCCCCACTCACTATTGGCGGATCCTCAGCCCTATTATCTTTCCATTGGTCGAACCAGATTCTAGTGACACCCTTTATTTGGTATGTATCCAGTTCCACCCTCTCAGCATCAACAACATGCATAATCTCAAAAACTTTCTGAAGCTCTTCAACAAAGTACTCCTGATCTCCTGTGACACTTGAACATGTGAAGCTTGGTGGGATCATCCTTAAAAACTCACAGATCCTTGAAGTATCAGCCACTTCATGTCGATTATCTCTCTGTCCCACTTGATGGGTCACAACTTAACTTAACATCCGGATAGCTTCACAGAATTCAACCTTGGTGACCTCTCCTTGGGGTTTCACTTCTGGTGCATTAGGTACCCCTTGTTCCTCGACCCTTCTCTTAGCAGGACGACCTCGGAGAGCTCTTCGTGGAGGCATGATTATCCAAAAACAAGTGCAAGCATGAATTAGAGGGAAACTTTTTAGAGATCAAACTCTAACCTATGAAATGAGTATGAAAGAAGTGAGAAATTTTCCTAAATGTTGCAGCCTCTTAATTATAGATGTCGCGCGCTTCACATCGATAACTAGGACTCTACAGACACAGCTTCACAGACTCCCTAGGACTCTTGAACTCTAGGCTCTGATACCAGGTTTGTCACGCCCCGAGCCTATACCTTGGACGGGACTGGCACTCGAGAACCATTGCTGGCCCCAAGAGAACCCTTGGTCAGGCTTATTTACTCAGCAGAAAACTTAGAAATAAGAAAGAGAATCAAAATACAAGATAACTCAACATGTCTCAAACTAAACTCATAATTTTTTCAAAATAAACATTTAACTTAGGCAAAATGGCAACTCAAATATGAACATAAGCCAATAACAAAATGATGACGAATGAACTAACATCCGACTGACTATCTATAAAGCCTCTAAAACAACTGAGATAAATATTAAGACTGGCCCACGATATCCTAATGAACTAAAATGATGAAGTAATGGGAAAAAAAAATCCTACGGAATACAAGAAGGCTCACCAACAACCCTGAAGCTCAACTGGATCAACGATGCGCTGGATGTTGATCCTGGTTACCTGCGTCTGCATCATAAGACAATGCAGGCCAACTGGCATTAGTACATTAAATGTACAAGTATGCGAGTTGGAATGCTAAACACAACTTAAGCTTGAAAAGAATCTGAAAGGAACTGAAGAACTTACCTGGCTCAACTCAACTCAACATAACTGAACTCACTTCAATATAAAGCAGTTTAAAAACAAGTACAATATAAGGAAAATTTCTTTAAAACATGATGTCAACTCTGTGTATTTTGAAATACAATAATAACTCTGTATGTATGCAAAGATACAATATGAACTTTATTTGTATATAAAAATACCAAATACTGTTGTGGGAGTTTCTCTAACCGACAACCATCACTTAAAAGCTATAGTGATGATACAACATTTCACCTCGCGTTGCCCAGAACCTTCTTATACCTTTCCGAGGGTATAGAACCTAACTCACTAACTAGATCCACTAGTCTATGCTAAAAGTATCTTAAGAAATCATCTAAAAAGTATGATCTTTAACTACCCATAATGGCTACATAGTTTATGGAGACGTGAGTTATCTGAACTCAAGCTCCTCCCAAATCGGTGCTCAATACTACTCCCAAAATATACTTTAGCTCATATGTTTGTAAAAACAAAACTCTTTCTTTGGTTTGAGATAATTAGTCAAAACTTAGCTTAAAAGCTCTTTTGGAAATCTCAGTTTCATCTTTACTGAAAAACTAGCTCAAAGGCTCTTTTTGTAATCTCAGTTTCCTTTCTAGTTTAATTATGAAAATATTTAATCTTTGAGAATACATAGTCCCGATATACTCTTTTGAAGAAATGACTTCAGTCTTTACTCTTTACTCAACTCAAAACTTAAGTCTTAAAACAAAGTTAAAACATTTGTAAAAGACTTTTGAAAACGATACAAACTTTGCTTTGACTTGCTTCTTAACTTCTAGACTTGACTTTTAACTTCTCTTGACTTTAATCCTAACTTTCCTTGAATTGGATTATGGATTCAAGGTTCATGATCTCATGTTTATGGATGATTTCATGATGTTAGATGTACCTTAGAGTGTTGGAATCAATTAGAAAATATAGGTACATTGCTAAAGAACAAGTACGAAAGATTGGGGAAGAAATGGGAAGAACTTGCGGCGCTCTGAGAAACGCAGGGCTCCAGAGCACAAACTTCAGAGCTGAAGTTGTGGCACTCTGGCTGGCGCATCGCCCCAGAGCTCAAACTTCAAACTCTGAAGTGGGGCTCTCTGAGAGGCGCGTCTCCCCAAGCCCTTGCCCAGAAATCTCTGACTTTTCTCTTTCGTTTTTCATCTCTAAAACCTCTAATTTCACTTAGTTATTTCCCCAAACACTTAGAATCACTAATACCCTCAATATACAATAGATTCAAACTGAAATTACACCCGGAAACAGGAATCAAATCGCAAGAAAACTCCAACAACACAACCCACAGGAAATTCAACGAAACTTTCAACCATGTTCATCAATAACTCAATTTCTAAATTTTCAAAGACTTAAATTCGCTAAATTGAATCACGGTTGGTGTGTGGGTGAACTAACTCAATGCTATGTGATCTCACATACCTTTTTAGGGATCACCCCCGACGAAATCCACAAGTTATCTTTGACGAAATCGACGAATCTTGAATGTTCTTCTCCTTTCTCCTCTTTTCACCTCTTCTCCAAGCCCTAGCATGAAAGTCACTTTTCTAAATCTGACTTTACCCCAATTAAACTCCTAAAAATGAATTAGAATTATTATGTAAGGAAAAGACTAAATTACCCTTCCAAAATCCGAATTAGACTTTCCTTAATCCAACAGCCCAACTACCAAAGAGCAGAACTTACTCATACGAACTCGACATCACGCAAACTCGGCGGCATTGGAAAGATCATTCCAAGAGCTTTCCAACCATATCTGGAAGTACACCTAACTCATCCTGTGCTAGGATTTATGGTCGTTTGAAGTTGACCAAAGCTCATCTTTTACTAACTTAAACAAATTTCCAGATTTTCATTCTTTCCAAAAATGACTATTTCCAATTATTAGCTTCTTCCAAGTTATTTCAAATTGTGAGATTTTACATAAGTCACACGATTGCTACCAAATTTCCCTACACCATACTGACTCCGATTTCATCCAAATTTTGACTAGGTTAGGAAATTCCAAGTAACTACGAAAAGGTTTTCTGGCCCAAAATTGTTTCCTATTGGCTTTTCTGTAACGACAGAACCCAGTGGTTACAATAGATACCAATTTACCCATCACTCGTCCCCGAGTGGCAAATTTAGGAAAAATAGGCTAAGGAAGGAATGAAGTAGTACCTGAATCGACGAACAATTGAGGATACTTATCTCGCATGTCCCTCTCGATTTCCCAACTAGGTTCCTCAACTGAACGATGCTTCCATTGAACTTTCACGGACTTAATTTCCTTGCTCCTCAACTTGCACACATCACGATCAAGAATTGTAATCGGTTCCTCCTCATATTGGAGGTATTTGTCTAACACAATTGAGTCCCATTTAATGATATAATCCCCGTCACCATGATACCTCTTCAACATGGACACATGAAATACCGGATGAACTCCTGATAAATTAGGAGGTAAAGTCAATCTATACGCTACCGGTCCTACAAATTCAAGAACCTCAAAGGGACCAATGTATCGCAGACTTAGCTTACCTTTCTTGCCAAATCTCATCACCCCTTTCATGGGTGATACCTTAAGAAGAACATTCTCACTGGTTTGAAACACCATGTATCTTACCTTATGATCCGCATACTTCTTCTGTCTACTATGGGCTACTAAAAGCTTAGCATAAATACTCATCATCTTATCTTGAGCATCCTTCACTAAATCAACCCCCGAAGGTTTCACATCTCCTGCCTCAAACCATCCTATGAGTGATCTACATCCCTTCCCATATAATGCCTCAAATGGTGCCATATCTATGCTGGAGTGATAACTGTTATTATAAGAGAATTCACACAAAGGTAAGAACTTATCCCAATGTCCTCCAAAATAAATCACACATGCCCTCAACATGTCTTCTAACACTTGAATAGTCCTCTCTGACTGCCCGTCTGTCTGTGGATGAAAAGTTATACTAAAAGTGAGTTGCGTGCCCAATTCATCATGCAATTTTCTCCAAAACTTAGATGTGAATTAGGTACTACGGTCTAAGATGATAGAGAGGGGCACCCCATGGAACCTCACTACCTTTTTCACATAAACTTTAGCCAATTATTCAGCATTATAATCTATTATTATCGGAATAAAATGGGCGGACTTAGTCAATCTATCAACCACTACCCAAATAGAATCAAACTTCCCTAAAGTCTTGGGAAGACCAACCACAAAATCCATGGCTATCATTTTCCACTTCCATTCCGGAATTGGCATTCTTTGAAGCAAACATGCAGGCCTTTGGTGTTCACACTTCACTTGTTGGCAATTTTGACACTTAGCCACAAACTCCGCTATATCCTTCTTTATGCCCGGCCACCAATAAATTCGCTTCAAATCTCGATACATCTTTGTCACACCCGGATGAATAAAATATCGCGAACCATGAGATTCCGCCAACAATTTCTGAATCAAGTCATCAACTCAAGGAATACAAATTCTTCCTTTAAAACTGAGCACACCCTCCGCATCAAGAGTGGTCTCTTGTGCCTTACCAATCACAGTCTTCTTTCTAAGCTCCTCCAAATTCTCATCCTCAAATTGTTTGACCTTGATCTCCTCAATGTATGTGGCATTTACTTCAATGTTAGCTAATACCCCACCTCTTTCTAAGATGCCCAACTGCATGAACTTAGACTCCAAGGTCTGAATTTCCTTAGCCAAGGGTCGCTTGGATACACTCAAGCAAGTTAAACTACCCATACTCACCGCTTTCGACTCAAAGCGTCCACCACAAAATTAACTTTACCCGGATGGTATTGAATGGTCACATCATAATCTTTAAGTAACTCCATCCACCTTCGTTGTCTCAAATTCAGATCCTTTTGAGTGAACACATGTTGCAAACTACGATGATCAGTAAATATTTCACACTTAACACCATAAAGGTAATGTCGCCAGATCTTAAGAGCAAATGTTACCGCTGCCAACTCCAAATCATGGGTTGGGTGATTCCTTTCATGCACCTTCAATTGACGTGATGCATATGCTATAACATTTTTATCATGCATCAACACAACACCCAAACCAGAATGTGAAGCATCACAATAAATAATAAAATCTTTACCTTCTACCGGTAGTGCTAGAATAGGTGCGGTGGTCAAAAGAGTCTTGAGCTTTTGAAAGCTCTCCTTACATTTTTTCAGTCCATTCAAATGGTATTTCTTTTTTGGTCAAATTAGTCAAGTGAGTGGCAATAGAAGCAAAGTTCTTCATAAATCGATGATAGTAGCTAGCGAGCCCCACAAAACTCCTAACTTCTGTCACAGAGCTAAGCCGAACCCAATTCTTAACCGCCTCAATCTTTTGAGGATCTACCATTACCCCTTCGTTTGAAACTACATATCCCAAAAATGCAACAGAAGTCAACCAGAATTCACACTTAGTAAATTTCGCATACAACCTTTGTTTCCTAAGAACACCCAGAACAATACGAACATGGTCGGCATGCTCTTCCTCACTTTTTGAATAGACCAAAATGTCATCAATAAAGACTATAACAAACGAGTAAAGAACTGGCTTGAACACCCCATTCATCAAACTCATGAAAAATGCAGGTGCATTAGTCAAACTAAAAGACATAACTAGGAACTCATAGTCCTCATAGCAGGTTCTAAATGTCGTCTTGGGCACATCCTCAGGCCTAATTTTCAACTGATGGTAGCCAGATCTTACATCAATCTTAGAAAAAACTGATACACCTTGCAATTGGTCAAAAAGATCATCTATTCGAGGCAAAGGATATTTGTTTTGAATAGTGACCTTATTCAATTACCGATAATCTATACACATTCTCATGCTGCGATCCGTTTTCTTAACAAACAAAACTAGGGCACCCCATGGATAAGCACTAGGACGAATAAATCTCTTATCAAGAAGCTCTTTGATTTGAGCCTTAAGCTCTCTCAATTCTGCCGGAGCCATGCGATATGAAGGGATAGAAATGGGACGAGTACCAGGTTCTAAATCAATACAGAAGTCTATATCTCTATCCGGAGGCATACCAGGCAAGTCATTAGGAAACATTTCTCTAAATTCTGACACCATAGTCAATAGATGGAGTCTCAACTTCAACATCCCTAATATGAGCCAAATGAGCCTAACAACCCTACCCTATCAATTTCCTTGCCCGAATGGAGGATATGATCTTAGCTTGCTTAGGCTAATATACCCCTTCTCGAAATTTCTAGAATTACAGACTTAGTATTATAATTAAGCACAACATAATAGGGGGACAACCAAGTCATGCCTAAAATTATATCAAAATTAGTCATATCCAAAATCACCAAATCAGCTCAAGTCTGAAAACCCATAAATAAAATAGGACAAGCACGATAGACATAGGTGATTATGACTGACTCTCCAACTGGGGTAGAAACATGGATGGGAAAATCAAGTATATCACAAATCATAGCAAATTCTGAGGCAAATCACACAAATACATATGAATAAGTAGAACCCGGATCAAATAACATATTAGTCATCCGGTCACCAACAAGAATAGTACATGTGATCACTGCGTCAGACGCCTCTGCCTCATTCTTGCCCGGAAAGGCGTAACACTGAGCCCTATCATCTTGAAGAACCACTTCCCTTCCTGGTTGCACGTTACCTTTGCTTGCATTACATTTCTTCTACCTCTACGGCCTCGTTGATTACCTCCTCACCCACCTTGTGAACGTCATATACCATTATTACAACTTTCTGCGGGTACCACCGTTCTAGTCTGCTGTTGCGTGGAATCTAACAGTCGTGGGTGGGGAAAATATCTCCTCATATGCCCAAGTTCACCCTAGTTGTAACATGTACGATCAAAAGATGGCTTGTTGCCCGCTGATGGTGCGACTTCCTAGCTATCCTGAATCAAATTATGAGATAGAGTTCCTGAGTAGTTACATGTAGAGGCGGGCATAGCAGACTGAATTGGCTTGGTTGCAAGCGTTGGCCTTCCGGACCCTCTAGAGTAAGAACCTTGAAAGTTACCCGAGTTTTTATCCTTTTTTGCCAATGCCTTAGCCTGACCGTCTCGCCTCACCCCCTCCACTTTCTTACCATAGTTTGTCACATCATTAAAGCTCCTCCCTACAGAGGTCATATGAACAGATAAAACCTGCAACTCAAAATTTAGTCCTATAATAAATAAATGGATCATCTCCTCCTCAGTAGTCACCAATTGAGTAGCATATCTAGACAAAGCATAGATCTTGGCCTCGTAAGCAGCCACGACATACCACCTAACTCCAAAGCCATGAACTCATCCTTCTTGCGATCCCTCAAAGTCCTAGGCACATACTTCTCTAGAAACAAAGCATGAAATTGGATCCAAGTAAGTAGAGGTAAAGTTAAAGATCTACATTCCATATAAGATCTCCACAACTGCTTAGCCTCACCTTGAAGTTGAAAGGACACAAACTCAACCCCATGCTGATGGACAATTCCCAACTTATGAAGCTTTTCATAGCAATCTAAGATAAACTCATAAGCATCATCATTCTCAGAACCAAGAAACACATGAGGCTTTAGCTTCAAAAACTTAGTCAACATTTCATGCTCAGTCATAACATAACCCAATAAAGGACAAAAGAAAGCATCATTACCTCTCATTCCACCCACCTTGGGCACAGTTCCAGCAACAGAGGGATTAGTAGGAGCTTGATTTGCTTGAATGGAAGGAAGCACTCCAGGACCAACCAACCCTTTCAAGAATGACATGATCTGTCGAGCTAACATCGGGTCTATGGGAGGAACATCGGTAGTCTCAGCCTGCACCTCTTCCTCTTGTCCAACCTCCTCAACATTTTCAACCTTAATATCATATTCTATCTCTTCATGATGCACAGGATGGGCCTCATTTTTGGGAGCATCTCCAATCGGTGCTCCATCCGGAATAAGTGTTGCCCTTCATCGGCCTCTACCCCTAGTTCTTCATCTACCCCTGCCTTGATCGTGACCTCTCGCTGCAGATTCGTCAGCTAGAGCATTAACAAGAGTTACGGGCATAACGCCATTGAATCTAGTTTTAACCATCTACGGGTAGAAGAGTGAAGGAGGTTAGATATAAATTTGAATCGTCAGATACCAATTGGAATCAAGTCATAGCACGAAAGGAGACAAGAGAAAACAAAGAGATTTCCTAAAGTCCTATAGCCTCCAGAAGAAAAGTAAAGGTGTCCCCGTATCGTTCCGCAAGACTCTACTAGACTTGTTTTGGTACATCGAGATCAATGAACCTAGGCTCTGATACCAATTTTGTCACGACCCAGACCGTCGTGATTGACACCCACACTAACCCTCCGGTGATAGAACCACTACTACAACCCAAACCAAGCAACTAAACCAAAAACTAAAGCATTTAAGGATACGAAAACATAAATAATAGCTAAAACTGAAGTTCCCATAAACTTCAAACAAAAGATCTAACATCTAACAATGCGAAAAATACACCTAGAACCTGAAAGTCTATGTACCAAAATATCTAAAGTTCAACAAGTCTAAACAAGAAAGGATACAACCCTAAACTAATGACTAATAACTAACTAGAAAGTCTAAGTCCAAAATGGTGGACATAGACGAAAGAGAACCCATGGCAGCCCGGAAGAATTGGCTCACCCTTGAATTCGAACGATCACTGATCTTCTAAGCAAGGTCTGTCAATAGCCACTTGAAAATGCCCTGTACTCAACAAAAAAAGAGCAAGTGCAGTATTAGTACACAACCTAAGTTTACTAGTAGGATCATGTGGCTATCCCACTAGGTGTAATATAAGCAAGTCAATACAACATTACAAACATACAACATATCAAACATATACAATATAAATTATCACATGCTCAACCATATATATTAATAACAAGTCATTGGCCCTCTCATGGAATCCAAACCCAAACTGTTAGCATACCGGAACGTGGTACCCGATCTAATGTTTTTGCCAGAACGTGGCAACCGATCCCAATTAGTATACCGCAATGCGGTATCCGATCCAATCAACACACCACAATCACAATCACAAGTACATTCTCAATAATCATACAATCAAGAAGTGATTCATGGCATATAGCTATTCATATATCTCATTTACAACAAGTGTGATCAATAATGCAACATCCGCATACATACATGTATCATAATGACGCAAGAACAAACATATATCACACAATCATAGAATCACAACCATCACCTACCTCAAAACAAGCTTGAAACCCTAAGAAACTTGATCCTTCCCTATCCGGATTCTTTCCGCTTGTTCTTGGTCTACAGACAATCATATAACACGATAATTAATAAACAATCACAAATTACCCAAATCGCTAACAATTCTATGAACCCTAGATCATACTCATGATCCCAAGTATCCAAAAATAGGGTTATTTCCACCATAGAATCTAGATTAAAAACCTCTCCCATCGATAATTGCTCATTCTATTACATTCTACGGATCAAAAAACATATTCAGGGAGTGAAAAGCTTACCTTTAGCCTCAAGAATTGTGGAAAACTGTCAAGAGTCGATTAGGGTTCATTCCTTAGCTCTAAAAATTGAAAAGTGCAGAATAAAGTCATTTTGGGGTTTATTTACGACTTTAAGTCGCGTCTGTCCCGCCACAGCGGCCCTCACCCCGCTACAATGGCCCAGCCAGAGCAACCTAAACCACTGCCAAAGCAGCTTGCACGAAATAGTGAGCTATTTCAATAATTCTAAGACCCTCAATTAACAACACACATTTAACCAACGACGCTCAGAAAATACTGTTCATGCTAAGATCGATTCCGGGAGTTCTACTCACTCGAATTCAATTATGTAAATTCGTACGGATTCCTTAACGACTTATCTAACTACTTATGTAATCAAATTCATAAATAAGTCACCCGATTGCTATCAGATTTCCCTATATCTTAATGACTTTGATTTCGTCCAAATCTGAATTAGGTTGGGAATTCCAAGTTACTACGTTTTCCGACCCAAAATTTTTTCCCGTTGACTTTTCTATAACGACGGAATCTGGTCGTTACAGCTCTACTTATGGGATATGAGTGGATACTCATTCTCATTTAAAAAGCATAATAGTTACACTCTTACTTTATCTCACTTATTTCAACCAATACTTAAAATACTGTCATCAACCATTATATTCAAAAGCTTCATAAAATCATTATCTCCTTATCATATCATCCACATTGGATCATGACTAAAATACAAATCATATCTAAAACTCCTTCAAAATCTTACCAAAAACACAATTGAAATCGATCAAATATGTACATGGAGAGCCAACCCTACTATTCACGTTTAAGGAGTTAGACGAGTTTGCTACTGAAGAGGGACTCCACCAAACTATTGTGATGACGTTTTTCGTATGGTGCACCAGAAATCCAAGAGTTGCGAAGCATTACTCCAAAAAAGAATTGCTATCAAAGGTCAGTGTTTAATTGGGTTACTTATATTGATTCATTGTGACCAATATGAGGATTTCATATCAGTTTTATCGCATCAACCGGGTTATATTCACTTTGATGGTGAGCACTACGTTTATAGAACTTTTCCATGATCTCTTTCTTTCAATGTGAAGTAAGAAACTTCAAGAAGCGTGTGATATGAAAAATATAAGGGTGGCTACAAGGAGAATTTTGAATGAGAAAAGGGGACTGGAAGAAGTTATTCAAATAGACGATGATAAAAATCTCAGTACGTTCACCAAAAACAATGTCTTGGCGATAAGCCGATAACTAAATCATCAAAATCTGATGATGTAATGCACAATAATTCCAGTCCTATGTTAGTTTTAAAAAATCCTCAAGCTCAAGCAGACTTGAATTATGATTTGTTGGTGGAAAAAATATCTGATAAAGATGGGTGTTGTTGAGGTCCAAAATAATCTAGTTACTATCAAAATAATTGTTGGAAAGTATTTACATCATAAGTTAGACATAAACAAGATAGTGTAACACCTCTTTATATTACATAAATAAATAAAGGTCTAATCCTGCCTATGTCCCTCCCTAATTAAATTATTGAGCCGTTTATTTGTGTTATGCTTTCAATAATTTGTCAGCACCCACTAATAACCATTTATTTTTCTTATAATCAATAGTAGAGTAGAAGAATTTTTTTGTTATATAATTTGGAAAGAAGTGATCTTCCACTTTCAATTCCTTTACATATAATAAAGTAGTACTATATTATTCCTACATTTATATTTAATGGAGTAGGTATTTATTTTTTGATGGGATTGTTTCTGTTTCTATGTTAATGTTTTATCTGTGATATTGATTTGTTTTATTATTTTATTATGAGTTTTTGTGTTAAGTTTTTGTACTGCCGCGGGTTTTGGATTATTGTGTTCATTTTTTCTTTTTCTTTTTCTTTTCCACCAAATATGAAAGACTTGTAAAAACTAATGGTTTAAATATGAGAATTTAAAAGTTTGAGAGCTACGTGTCACGTCCCGCCACTTCGCATTAGAATTTTGCGTCCGGATAGGGGCGGAAGGGTCTAGAGTTGTGGAGAGGTTTCCGGAAGACTCTAGAACCTTTTAGATAATTCAAGAAGGCTAGAGAATTCCTTAGAATTAGAATTCTCTAGAATAATTTAGATAGTTTCTAAAGAAAGCCTTAGAATTCTCTAGAGTGTGTAGAGAATTCTAGAGAGGGAGCTTTTGTGTAAATATCTTAGGGACTTGTAAGTAAATTTAATTTACACTTTAGTCCTTAGGAGTTAGTATAAATAGGGGGTGCCATTCATTTGCAAGGCAACCAACCAAGAATCCAAGCATCCAAGTGTAAAGCAATCTTCCAAAGCTAATACAAAAGCCTTCTTCCAAATTCTCTAAGTCTTCCTTTTCATTCTCTTAGCGATCTTAGTCGTAAAGGGCTTACTTGAGCTTACAAGATCGTGAAAGATTCGTGAGTAAGTTGTCAAGTGCCGCACGGAGCATTAGTAAGACTCTAAGTCCGTGACATACGGCTCATTTAAATATATTTTGATTTTCTTTAATTTCTTTCAAAAAAAAATGAGAATGAGATGAGAAATAAATGCAGAAGAATATATCTCTAGCATTGTAATTCATACAGTCATACTATTAAGTTTTTTTTTAGTGCAAATTGTAAGTATATATGCATTCAGTTCAATATAGATGAATGAAATCTTAGCTTGATAGCTTCTTCAATTATTCTTCATTTAAGTAATTTTTGTTAATTTAGAACCTGTTTGGCATTGCTCCTAAAAGTTACTTATTTTTAGAAACACTTTTGATAAGTAAATTGTGTTTGGCTAACTTTTTTTTTAAAAAAATGCTTTTGTGAGTCAAATTACGAAAATGACAAGTAACAATGTACTTTTAATATCAAAATTATTTTATAGAGAGAAATTATTTTAAATATCTATTATAAAATTTTAATTAAACTAAAATATACATATTCAAATTTTCAATCAAATATTATTTTTTTATTCTAATCCTGCAAAATAATATATAAATGCGAAATAAAATAAAATAAATTATTATATAAAGATAAAAAACAAATTCTTAAATCAAATTTATAAAATATGTTGATGAATTAATAAGGGATAAGGTATCACATAAGGCCATAACACATCTCTCCCACTTGAGTTATCTTAGCCCCAAGTCATGCTATTCAATAATATTGATAAAATATTGATAAATATGTATATAAAGAAGATATATTTGGTCTTAAAAAAAAATCTGTTTTTGCTTCAGCTTTTGCTTCTACTTGTCTTAAGAAACAAATTTTTTTAGATTCTTCCATTAGCAGTAGAACAGCGTGTGCTTTCATTTAAAGTTGTGTGTGCTTTCATTTACAAATTGTGTGTGTTTTCATTTAAAAGTAATTTTACTAATTTGTCAAACGCCTTAATTTTTTAAAATAAGTGTTTTTATTCTGTCAACAATAATGTCAAACAGACTCTTAATTAGTCATACAAAGTTAAATATTTTTGTGTACGTAACATATGTAGAAAAAATTAAAATCATGAATAGGAGGTACAAGATGAGGTGATAGGATCTTACGTGTAAGCAAGATGAGATTGGCTAATTTTTTAAATTCGTGATCAATTTATTTCCTTTCGTATGTTAACCATGATTTTTCATCATTTAAGGTTAGAATTTAAAATATATGATATAGTTTAAATTAATACATAACAAGTAAAATTTTATGGAATAAAGGGTGTGTTTGGTATGAAGGAAAATGTTTTTCTAGAAAATGTTTTCCTGGAAAACAAGTTGATTTTTGACTTATTTTCTCATGTTTGGTTGGTGAGTAGAAAATATTTTTCAGAAAAGATTTTTAGTGTTTAATTTATGAATGAAAAATATTTTTGAGAAATATCTTTTATTTTTACTAAAGTAGAAAATAATTTTTGAAATTGAAAATATTTTTTAAAAACAAACTTAATTTTTTTTTTTGCGGGGTGAGGGTGGGTGAGCGGGTCGAGGGTAGGGGTGAAAAATTAAAATTTTGAAGTTGAAAATATTTTTTAAAAGCAAACTTAAATTTTTGGGGGGTAGGGGTGGTTGGGGGGCTAGTTTGAGGGTAGGACAAAATAAATTGATTTTTTCAACCAAAAAGTAATTGTAATTTGAAGTTGGAAGAGAGTTTTGGAAAATGTTTTCCTTAAGTTTTGAAGGGAAGTCCTTTTCCTTAAATTTGAGGAAAATGAGTTGATTTGGAAAACATTTTCCAAAACATTTAACCTAACCAAACATGAGAAAATTGGAAAATGTTTTCCTTCATACCAAACACACCCAAAGTGTACTTCTAAAATTTCATTTGGCTTGATAGTTGCATTTGTTTTGAAGAGGGTATGGAAGAATTGTGTTTTTCCCTTCAAAATTAGTCTCTAACTATCGTTTCTCTTTTTTTCTATTTGTAGTTGACAAGTTTTGAATAATTTAGCAAATCCAATAAAGTTTTATATATATAATCAATAAGTTTAATTTTCGTCTACACTAAAGTACCTTGTATTTTCGATAAACTTTTCATCTTCAAAGATGAACAATTAAAAAAAGTAAGTGATAAAAATTCATTGAAATCATATTAATAATTAATATATTTGGTTAAACTTTAAATTATTTAATAAGCAATTTAATATAAAAAATCTAATACGTGGAAAATGTGGATAGGTTCCCAAGTAACATAATATTGTTCGATTCATAAAGAAAGAAGGAAATCACTTTGGGAGAAATAGTCATAAACGGTACTTTGGGCGGAGCTAAGTGGGGATTCGGACGAATTCAATAGCTTTTTCGTAGATTTTATATTTTTATTAGAAAATTAATAAATATGTATGTATATTAACTTGTCAACCCTCTAACAAAATTGATTGACGACTTAATGGTAAAAAGACATTATGAAAATGCTTTCCATGCTAGATAGTGGGTGCAAATCCGACTATCAACAAAAGTTTCTCTCTCCTTTTTTATATGAAGAATGGTGTGCAATATTTGTATCTTCTATCCTCTATGTGCACCCCCCAATTGGATGTAAGCTTTTTAAGGAAAAACTACTCATCATTATTATTCCATGTTAAAAAATCAAGTGATTTTCTAAAAATACATTTTTTTAAATAGTTTATCAAAAAAGTGCTTTTGAAAAAAAAATTGTGTGGTTAACTAATTCATTTAAAAAATGATTTTGATAAACAAATTGTGTTTGCCTAATTTTTTTTCAATATATATTTTGAGAGTTAAATTACGAAAAATGACAAGTATCAATGTATTTAATATTATGATTATTTTATAGAGAGCAATTATGTTAAATATCTATTATAAAAATTTTAATTAAATTAAAATGTACATAATCAAATGTGTAATCAATATTATATATAGATAAATAAGAAAATAAATTAAATATTGATATAACATTAATATCATATTTTAAATATACTTAAAAATATCAAGCAAAATAAATTTAAAAATCATTGAACAAATCAAATCAGTTTAAATGAAAAGTTCACCACAAAATAAATACTCATACATCATCAATTTTTCAATGATTTAAAATGTAATATAATAATATAAACACATAAAATTCATATCTATATATATATAAAGCTGAATCTAAATCGGCTGATGTGGCACAATCCAATGGTCAACATTTACAATTATCTATTTTTACCTATTTATTTTTTATCTCCTTTTTTTGACATTTTTTATTTATTTTCTACTTTAAAAAATTGAAAGTGTTTAAATGCATTACCCAATTAATCACATCCCTTTTAAATATTCCTCAAATTAATATACATTTAAGTAAATGGAAGATGAAGAGACCAAAAACTTTCATTTTCCACAACTGTTTATATTTAGCCTATAAAATAGAAACAAGTGTACCTCCTCAAAATAAAAGACTTTTTGAAATAATGTTGCACTATAATTTTTCCTATAAAAAGATATTTGTTGGAAAAACAATTCATTTGGTTGAGAAATTCAAGTGTACCTCCTCAAAATACAAGACTTTTTGAAAGAATGTTTCATTGTAATTTTTCCTACAAAGAGATATTCGTTGGGGAAAAAATTCATTTGGTTGAGATTTTTATAATAGTGGAGAGTGTTCAAAGGGCAAGAAGAATATTTGGAAAAAGAATCAATCTATTTATGGAATTCATATCACATTAAGAGGAGAATAATGAAGAATTATTTGGAGAAATAATTAATATATTTATGGAATTCATATCAAATTAGGAGGAGGATAAGGAAAAATGTACGTTTGGAAAGAGCCAAAATTAATGTTGACATTATTTCTTTCAACTTCTTTGTTCTACTAATTTCTTTCTTTTTTATTTTTTTTCTTAAAAGTATTTTCTATTTTATGAGAATTACAAAGATTCAACATGGTGTGACTACAAAGTTTTCTTCCCAGTTGAGGTATGTTGAGTGACCAGCAAATCTCTCTTTTTACTCTTTTCTTTTAACTTATTTTTGTGATATATCATAATTTTTATGTAGAAGCAAATAGTATTTTAATGATAAATATTTATATTGCGTTGAATAGTGATATGATTTATTAACGATTTTTTATTATTTTAATGATAAATATTTATATTGTGTTGAATAGTGATATGATTTGTTAACGATTCTCTTACGTCTCTCCTCTATAGAATATTAAATTTAACTATATGAGATTTTATGACATGTTATAGAACAATTCTTTTACTATAATTGATTTGATGGAAACTTTTTTTTTAGGTGTTCTACATATTCAGACGATTAATGGTACGGATGAGCATCTTATACTTGACCTTAGTGGCGGATCTAGGATTTTTAATAAGGGGGTTTAATATCTTAAGAACCAAACACACGAACTAACCGAAGGGGATTCGACATCTATTATATATACATTAAAAATAATTTTAACCATATATAAATAGTAAAATTTTCCGCCGAAGAGGGTTCGGATGAACCTCCTAACAGAAGGCTGGCTCCGCCCCTGCTTGACCTACCATAATTCAGAAGGTATGATATTTCATATTAATTTATTATTTATGTAAAAGCTAAATTTTTATTTGTTTAAATTGAAATAGTTCATTGGCCTTTCTGTTCTATTATTTTTGTCAAACATTCTAAATACAAGAGGATTAACTCTCAAGAAACAATAATTGATTTTTAAATTATTGATGATTTATTCAAGAAATAATAATTGATGAACTTTTTAAAGTGGGATACGATAAGTTTTTCCCTCCTTCTTAAGTTTATGATGACAAGTGTTATTTTATTGAGATGTTAATTTTTTCTAAGGGTAGTGGACAAAATACATATTTTATGCACGTCGAAAACTTATTTCTTTTTTCTTTTAAAGTTTCTAAACTTAATATTATCGAACTTTACTCATGACAAAAAATATGATGTACTTGACACTTTTCTTTTTATATTTCAGTGATTCAAGATTTCATATCAAATTATTGTCTTCTTTTCTTAAATTTTCCTATTTATTTGTTTTTAAATTTGAGTGTGGACTGCACATGTTTTTCACTTTTCAAGTAAATCCATATTATGTTGTTATCACAATTTCCTATATTTACTTCATATTATGGTACTCCATATAACTTGAAGCTTATAGTCGGAGTTCCAATGTGGGCTCCAGACACCGGGTGGGAAACCAAAAAAAAAAAATTGTAATGTTTTTTAAAAAATTAAAGACATGCTTATTTTGATAATAATTTGCTGCATGAAGTTATAATTTAAGTCATTTATTTATCATTTTGTAGAAAATTCAAGATTTACTCTTGCAACTGTAGAAAAGAATTGATAGTTTTTATGTTTGAATTCTATTTTTAAAAAGTTTTGATTTCATTTTAGGGAGGAAAAAAAAAGTGCAAGTGAATGCCGATATTTAAAACGAAGGTACTGTCCTTTAACTCATTATTGTGTTATGCTTTAATTAATTGTATCAATTTATATATAATATATAAAGCTATGTAATTAAAAAAAAAATGATGTGCCATCCATTTTTTACTAAGAATTTTTTTAATTTATTTTTTTATTATTGTACAAAGATAAATATGTCAATTATTAATGTTTTATTATTAATATTCCTTAATATAAAAATTAAATTATCTTTATTTTCATCAATCTCATGACTTTTAATAGTCACAACTCCAAAACTATATTAATACTAATGTTCATGATATCATTTGATATTCCCTATACGTATATCACATCCAATTAGTATAATTTTTAGGAAAAACGTGGGTATGAAAATACAGGATGGTATCCAAACAGTTCCAAGTTTTAATTTGACCTTGTAAATAATCTTATATTATATAATATAAATCTAAATATAGATAAGGTGATATGACATTTCTTTTATAGGCACACAATTGTTTATCTTTTATCTCTGTTTTAAAAAAATTCCTTTATTTATTATCAATCGATTATTTTATTTAATAATTAAAAAATTATTATATTTACTATATTAAATTGTATCTCCTCAGTTACAACAAAACCTACATCTATTTTCATTCTTTACTAATCTTTTATCTCTGTTTTAATTTTTTTCCTTTATTCATTTATTTATTAATCAATCAATTATTTTATTTAATAATGATAAAAATAAATATATTTACTATATCAAATTATATCTCATGAGCTACAAACAATCTTTGCATCTCTCTACTTAAAATAACATGTATTCTCTATTTTCTTATACGTAATTTTCATGACCTAATCAATATAAATCAATCATCTATAGAGTTATTGAATACTCATTTTCATTTTCTCTTCTTCTTTTTTTGTTTTATCAATATATTTGTTCTCCTTTATTTATTCATATTTTTTTCCCCTCGACTTTTTATATCAATCATGTGGTTAATAGTCAAAAGAGATATGACATAAAAAAATGATGTGATAATTTATGATCATCACTTTAATGAAAATTATAGATATATTATTTAGAACTTCTTGTGTCATAACAACCAAATACAAGTTTATCAAGATGAAGAATAAAGTTTAATGACAATGTAAAAATACATCAAAGTTAGATGGTCAAGTTCATCAAGATATGAAGAAGAAAGTTTAATGATGGTGACGAAGATTCATAAGTAGATATAGTTAAATTAGCTTGGTAAAGTTGAAGTTTAAATATTTACAAATATATAGATATGTTCTTATTGTTTCTCTATGACCAGTATTTCTATTTATCCTTTTTCTCAATTTTTAAATTTTTTTTCTTTATTTCTTGACATAATTATCTAAATACCTCTTATCCATTTATTTACCTACAATTAAAAAGGATAATAAAAAGTTTTACACAAAAGAAATCTGTATTATTGTACTAATAGAGAATGAAGAGTTGCAACAATTATCAAGACCTTATTGTAATTTGTAATCAATCAATTTAAGAAATATAAAAATAAATTTCCGATATACATAATTTTCTTTTTGCTCCTTTTCTGATGTTTTACTTTCTTAAAAATGTCTAAATATAATCCCCCACCCCCCACCCCCCCGCCCCGACCCTCCACCCCCATGGATTTCAATTACAAATCATTTGTTATAACCTTTAAATAACATACTAAAATCTACATGATAATTTTTTTAAGTCCCTTGAATTGTCAATCATTATTATAATTTTGGCTTAGAGTTTTATTTACTTTTTTTTTCAATTTTTCTTATTTCTCTATTTTTATTATAGAATAATAAATATGTCAATTAACCGTTTATCATATTCTTTAATAATGTAAAATTTGATGGTCCTTATTTTCATTACTCCCCATAATTCTTTATCATCATAACCCCTAAAATAATTAATAGTCATGACATTATTTCAGTATTCATATTGTAGTAAACCTTTTAACTTATTATATTTTTGATACGCACTTCTTATATTTATGTTTTAGTTTGACTTGATTAATAAAATGAAGATTATTGAATGACGATCGGCTTATGGAAATAAATGTTGACAAATGCTCAAAACATTGTGCATTAATTTAAGTTTTTTTCTTTATTTTTTAATGATTAAGATTATTATATATTCTCTCTATTATTTTGATTCAAAGATTCCTCTACTTTTATCTACATAAATTCATAATTTATTGTTTCATGAGACCCCTACTCAAGATTATCCTTTTATTTCATATTTGAAGTTATATTTTTCTTATATTACTATTATATATAAATAATTTTGGTTATTAAACACATTATTTAAGGAAAAATCTTCTAAAGAGCAAAGACTCATAAATAATTCAAAATTGTAAAATTCATAATTTATTGTTTCACGAGACCCCTACTCAAGAATATACTTTTTATTTCATATTTGAAATTATATTTTTCTTATATTACTATTATATATAAATAATTTTGGTTATTAAACACATTATTTAAGGAAAAATCTTCCAAAGAACAAAGACCCATAAATAATTTAAAATTGTAAAAATCATAAAATTTGAGTAGGAATAATAAATTGAACTAAGCCGCTTAGTATAATTTTTTAGCACTCAATATTTCAAAATATATATTTTATAAATTTAATGAGGTATTTCATATCACGCAATTCACTAATGATAAAATAAAATAAAATAAAATCTAAAATTCTCAAATGAAACTCAATCAAACTTAACAAATATATATATATATATATATTGATATGAAAAATTTGTAACTTATAATATTTTTATGTATAATTTTTAAATATTTAAAATTTTATTTTAAAATATGAAGTAATTATTGAAAATTAGTCAAATTAATTTTATTAGGACACCTAAAAAGAACGGAAGATTAGCAAATAAGATGCACATCCTTTTAATGGGTCTGTTTCAACACTTGAAGAACATCGTCGTCCTCGATGCATCATGACCAACTCGTAAATTCTCAACAAATAAAACAGTCACTGTCACTATAACGTGCCATTATCCCATACGTTTCCATCAAACCAAATTCCCATCTACCAAAAGCAATAAGAATATCCCTTTCTTCTTTCTACTTCTATACTTAATAACATCGATAATATTCATGCTATAAATATTCTGTGATTTCCATATTCAATTCCATATTTAACACAATGTCTGAACCAAAAACTATCATATTACATGGAGATTTACAACTCCATATTATTGAAGCCCGTCATTTACCAAACTTCGACATAACTTCCGACCGTCTTCGCCGTTGCTTCACTTTCGGTGGTATATGCGGGAAACCACATCATAACACCGTCGACCGCGCCGGAGACGATTACCGGAGTGATAAAAAAGATCACCACCGGAAAATCATTACCAGTGACCCATATGTTACCGTTTCAGCTCCACAAACCGCTTTAGCCCGTACTCGGGTCATTCCTAACTCGCAATATCCATTTTGGGATGAGCACTTTCGGATCCCCTTAGCTCATCCTATAGCCTATTTGGAGTTTCGGGTCAAGGATGATGACCTTTTCGGGGCGGAGATCATGGGTAAAGTGAAAATACCGGCGGAGAGAATCGCTACCGGTGAGGATATCTCCGGTTGGTTTCCGATTATTGGGTCTTCTGGGAAACCCTCGAAACCCGATACGGCTCTTCGTGTACACATGAAGTTTTACCCTTATGAGAAAAACCCATTGTACAAACAGGGGATTGCTTCAGATCCTCAGCATTTAGGTGTGAGAAATTCGTATTTTCCAGTGAGGAAAGGGAGTTCAGTGAAATTATACCAAGATGCTCATGTAAGTAATAATATAAAATTCCCAGAAATTGAACTGGAAAATGGTACAGACTTTGAACACAATAAATGTTGGGAAGATATATGTTATGCAATTTCAGAGGCTCATCACTTGATTTACATTGTTGGGTGGTCTGTTTTTCATAAGATTAAGTTAATCAGAGAACCCACAAGGCCATTGCCAAGAGGAGGTGATTTGACACTTGGTGAATTACTTAAATACAAATCACAAGAGGGTGTAAGAGTTCTGTTGTTACTTTGGGATGATAAAACTTCGCATGATAAGTTCTTCATTACCACGGTATGTACTGTTGAAATACATTCTGATAAAGTATAGTATTATATTGTGGCTTTAATACATACTTTATGCTTGTTTATTAAAGAAGGTGTTTAGATAGTAGTAGCACGTGACTATCTTTACTTGTTAATTGTTACGTCCTTCATGGCTAGTAGAATCTATAAGCTAGCAGCATTTAACTTTAGCAAGTTGCTGTTATTTTTTATTCTGTCTCCCTCCTTTTTTATTTATTTGTTTTGTTTTGACTTCACATAAAGTTTAAGAAAGTAAAAAAGTCTTTTGAATCTTGTGGTCTTAAACTAAAGATACTTAGAATGTATCAAAATATCATTTAATTTGTGGTTTTAAACATATTATTGAAATCAAAGAGTTGTCAAGGAAGGAAAGATACGTTCTTTTTTGCACGGACTAAAAAATAAAGTAAGACTAACAAATTGAAACGGAGGGAGTTATAAGAAAGTAAGACTAACAAATTGAAACGGAGGGAGTTATATTTTTCATTCGTACTCAACTCTTGCTGATTGCTGTTATTTAGTTTGAAATTCTTCATTTTTTTTGCTTAAACTCCAATGACTATGTAGCCCTCCATAATTTCCTATACAGCTATGCGAATGTTCTGCATACCGCTCGTAGGCATTTTAAAGGCAACTAAGCCTTCCTAGCCTCAAGACCTGCATGGTCAATTCCTTTTAAAACATTTTCAGCTAATATAGGGACATAGTTATACCCATGATTATGAATGGAAATCTTTCTATGCAATTCAGATATGTGCTGGGTGACATCTATTATTTGGCCAAACTGAGCTCAGTGTAATCTGTATCGTCAAACAACAATTGCTTTTGTCTTTGTTTTCCAAGTTGATGCATGCCTTCAGCTGTAGTTCTGGTTGTATAGGCACCCTTTACAATAATTTGAGATGGCATTTGTTGCAGGAAGGATTAATGGGAACTCACGATGAGGAGACCAAAAAGTTCTTCAAGCATTCATCTGTGATTTGTGTTCTGTCACCACGTTATGCTAGCAGTAAGCTCAGCATTATGAAGCAACAGGTAACTTATCTAGCCGTTTGAAATAACTGCAAGATTAGCATTATGAAGCAACAGGTCAACTTTTTAACCATCCACCAATTTGTCAGGTTTAAGATAGTCTAAGAACTTTGAGTTTTAGCTTCTATACGCGACTATGAAGTTACTGTCCCTGAAATAGCTGCAAGATTAGCATTATGAAGCAACAGGTCAACTTTTTAACCATTCACCAGTTTGTCAGATTTAAGATAGTCTAAGAACTTTGAGTTTTAGCTTCTATACGTGACTATGAAGTTACTGTCCCCTGCAATAACCTTTCAATAGTCCTGTCCAGACCCAATTCTTATAAAATAGAAAGTGTTCACATAAGTTTGCTGGAGAAATGAAAAAAGAGGTCAAAAGGTTCAGCGAGAAAAGATTGCAATGATGCATTCTTTTTTGTTGTTGATGGTGAATATTGTCCTGAATAGTGGACTGGAGAAACATACTTCTTATAAACATAACACCTCAGGCTTTGCTGGGTTGAGTGAAGCTAAATTTTGTTATTGTGCATATCTAATGATAGCATGAATATTCTGTAGTAGAAATCTATTCTTGCTTTGACACAAAACCACTTCCTTACTCTTTACCTTTATCTCCCCTTTGTTGATATTATTTTGCATATTTAATTCTTTCTTCCAGGTTGTTGGAACCATGTTCACGCATCACCAGAAGTGCATTCTTGTTGATACACAGGCTCCTGGTAATAATAGAAAAATTACAGCATTCTTAGGAGGTCTTGATCTCTGTGATGGTCGCTATGATACACCTGAACATCGCTTATTCCGTGATCTTGACACTGTATTTAAAGATGATTTTCATCAGCCTAACTATCCTGTGAGTAGTTTGTTGTTCCAAATATTTCCTTGATAATTCTGATACCTGTATTTTTTTATTTGGTGTGGTTCCTACATTTATAATTGATAATTACAAGAAAGACCTTGTCAAAAAAAACTTTCAAGAATTTTGAAGTTGGTAGGTAGAGTCAGCCTCACAAATCCAGATGATCTATAGCCTTGTTCCATATTCTCTCTTGCATTATGTTGACAATTTCTTACAAAGAGTATTTTGCTAAGAATTTTTGAAATTACTATAGTTTCTATTGCTGAAACATGTATGCTAACTGCTATCCCGAATTCAACAATAAGAAATTACGAGAACAGTCAGCAGGCACCAATATGGCACTACAGAAATCTGCTAGTAGATGTTAGTTGGGAAAAGGTCAAGTATACTTTATTGTTTATTCTAGATGGACTACCTGGGCTGCTGCAGATTGATAATTATAACTAGTGGAGACCAAGTCATGTGAAAAGAATGATTCTGAGGGTTCCCTGTTAAGCTATATACCTTATAAAGTGAGTTGATCTCAAAAGGTCACTCAACTTTGTTAGTTTATGTGGTAAAGTCATATAAAATCACTCGACCAATTAAAATAGACATGTTTTCAAATGATTTGTCAAATATGTTAAGAGAAACCAAAACCCAACACCACCACCCGCCGGCCAATAAATCAATGTTTGCTTCTACCGCTACCAATTTCCAACACCAATCTCTGTAGCCTGAATCACAATTCCACTGAACAGGCGAACCACATCCAAACACTTACGCTTTATCCAGTTTAAAATAACACCAATTAATCTATGTTGCCTGAATCACGATTATCTTAATTTATGAAGTCCATATAAAAAATAATTTATTTTGTCATCTCAATATTTTTTTTAATAATAAATTTGATTGAGTGATTTCATTAATACAAATGATAAGTTGAGTGACTTTACTGATATAAATGTCTAAGTTAAGTGATTTTATTGATATAAAATAAAGCTTAATGATTTTACTAGATAAACTCTCAAAGTTGAGTGACCTTTTGAGATATTAACTCCTTTGTCCAAAAGTCTGTTCCAGCATATGAAGTTTAATCCATCTGTTAATGCTTGTAGACATTTTAGAAGTTGCTATTGCTCATGTAACTAAAAATGTCAGCAAGCAATGGACAACCTGTAGTTCAAAGTATTCAATTTTTGATGCCTGTTTGATTAGTTTGGGCTGTAAAGCATGTCCTCAACTTCTGTAATTGCTGCAAAAGTTTTGCTCAGGATTTTTCTAAGCTGTCCATGTTGGTTGAATCAAGTGTGTTTCTGTTCCCTTTAGGAATAGTTTGGCTCATAGAAAAGTTATCCCGGGATAATAATGCAAGGGATGTAATACTGGGATTAATAATCCAGTGTATATACCTCTTTTTGATGAATGTTTGGTTCATTGCATTGAAAATGGGATATACGGTGTATAACGAAAATATGTATTTGGTTTAAAGCAAGATAACGTTTTCTCTTCAATTTTACCCTTATTTAAAAATTATTTTGGTCTTTCTGTTCTATCCAAGGATTGGTAATCTTGGTATTAGAATCCCAGGTTAAATCTGGTTTAAGATAATAATATGGTTCTGGTATAGAAGAATTCTGGTATCGTCTATACTGGGAACAAATCCAACCAAACGGGATAAAATAATCCCTGATTTTATACTGGGATTATTTTTCTAATCCCAATAACCAATTGATCCAGAGTTCCATTCCTTGCTGGAGTTGATGCATGAAGAGGTTCCTCTCTTGTGAATTTCACCAGCCTTAACTCTGTTTCTGAACGGAATTAGCAATCTAAAAGGGTTTACTTTTTATTTCAAATGCCAAGTGGGGAAATGTAGAGCGGAAAGAAGTTCTAGTAAAGTATTCAGAGCTACTTTTTATACTTGAAGGCCCGAAGCAGCTACACTTTAGGGCATCCTGTTAATTACTTATCCTTTTTTATGAAGATTTCAGATATAATCTCTATATATGTTTCATTCTGGTTTGATCAATGCTTCTCTATGTAGGAAACATGGACACTTTGAAAATAAATCTTTAATTTAACTTTATTCTGAAATACCACAAGAATAGTGTTGTTATATCTACTTACTATTTGAAGTGTCTGAAACTACTGTTACCTACAAGCTACTGTTGTCCCAAACTATTTAGCCAAGTCTTTTGCATTTTTCATGCCATCTATCATGGGGAAGTGGTCACCACTTTGATGAAAAGAAAAAAAAATACTAATGGTTATAGAAACTAGGTGTCTATGTGATAAAAAGGATTCAAATAACATAGAAAAAACTAAAATCTGAACTGACACTCATGTCCCTGGAATTTGAGTATTCAGGTAAAAGTTTGTGTTTTCCTATATTGTTATTTTAATATCATTGTAATTTATTGCTTGGATGCTGATGTAAATTAGTTTGGGAGTTGTATTTTGTAGGCTGGTTATTGTATAATATTTGTCATCAGTCAATTTACACAAAACACTATACAAAGCATGCAGTTGTTACTATGTCAAATCTGTTACACTCTCAAGATGATATTTTTTATTGAAAATAAGTCTTAGTTTAAAAATAGGTTTTGGAGAATGGTAAACAAGAACTATAAAAAAAAATAGTTTACTACACAAACAATGACTTTAAGAATTTTCTAGTGTATTACTCGACATTCAGTAATTCATTGATATATTCCAATGTTATTTGACTTAAATTTCTCAAGCACTTTATGGAAGTTTAATGTGTTGAGTGATATTTATTTACCTTATTAGACATGTCCAAGGACTATGATTAAGTATATTAAACATTGAGTATTTGATTGTCAACCGTAAATAAGGTTAACTCCCCAAGTTACTTAGGATAAGGGTTGTAATGGTTGATTTGAACCAATGACTGTGAAAGTGAAACTAGGGAGTTTCATTATATGATTATTGCCAGCCACATGTTTATGTGATTTCCTATGTCTTTTCTACCATGACATTTCATACTATTTCTTTTGATCGTGGTTTTCTAGTTGATTATATCTTTATAATTGTCTTTTATTTGTACCACATATACTAGCCAGGGACCAAGGCCCCGAGGGAGCCATGGCATGATTTGCACTGTAGAATTGATGGACCTGCTGCATATGACATGCTTATAAACTTTGCTCAGCGATGGAGGAGAGCAACAAAGTGGAGGGAATTCTCTTTTCTCAAGAAAACAATGGCCCGTTGGCATGATGATGCAATGCTAAAAATCGAGCGTATCTCATGGATACTCAGCCCAGCTTTTGCTGTTTCCAAAGAAAGGACTGAGATTCCAGAGGATGATCCTGAACTATATGTATCTAGGGAAGATCACCCTGAAAATTGGCATGTGCAGGTAGATATTTCTTTTTCACGCAAATGATTTTACAGAATTCGCTGGATCACTTTTAATGCTCATCGTCATTTCTCATATTGCAGATCTTTCGTTCCATTGATTCAGGTTCAGTGCAAGGTTTTCCCAGGAGTACTGATGTTGCTGAGGAACAGGTACAGAAACCATAGTTTATTATCATAATCTTTTCATACTTCTGCTAAACTAGCTGTACTTTATAAGGAGAATTAGCAGAAAATGTATCTGATTGCCCATCACTATTCACAATTTCTGTGCATTATGTCTTTTGCAGAACCTTATCAGCTCCAAAGATCTGGTAGTAGACAAAAGCATTGAAGCAGCATACATCCAGGCGATAAGATCCGCTCAGCATTTCATATATATTGAAAATCAGTATTTTCTTGGGTCATCATACGCTTGGCCATCATACAAAGATGCAGGTAAATTTATATTCTGTTGCTGTATTGTCGAATATAAATGTAAAATACATGACACTATGTACCCCCAAATAAATAAATAAAAGATATGATTCTCAACCAAAAGATATGGCTTGGGTTTTATATTCACAAGTAAAATTGTTGAGCCAATTTACATTTGCTACTTCAGTGCATTTGACTAATAGGTAAATCCAGATGGGAAAGTCAGATGTTACTTTAACTATCATATTTTACATGGCCATCATACAGATAAGATGTGTCCGTGTTAATAATTGCATCAGAAAGTTGCTGTTATACTCTAACAAGTTTCAATGTTTTGTACTTCCTATTGCTAGAACAAAGTTTAAAAATTTTGTAACTTCCAATTCGTCTCCACTTTATTTTCTTCAAGTGTTTCATTTACAGCAAGTCTTGAAAGTTTTCCATTTCTTCCTGAAAGCAGTACTTTTTATAGCTCTTACAAGTTTAATAGGATCGTCCAGTCATCAGTTGAGCTGATCAAAATTTCTTGTTCTACTTTGACTTAAAAGCATTGGTTCTTCTTTCTTACCAGACTTGAATTTGTGTTCCTACTGTTATTTTTTATCAGGAGCTGATCATCTGGTACCAATGGAGTTGGCACTGAAAATTGCTAGTAAAATTAGATCCAAGGAACGGTTTTGTGTATATGTTGTTATGCCCATGTGGCCCGAGGGGGATCCCAAGTCAACTACTATGCAAGAAATTCTATACTGGCAGGTAATCTGTTTCCTGGAACATCATTACCTGTATATTGGATTTCATAAATGTAATTTCATCTAACATTGATTATGTGATACACTGCTCACGTTGGACAGCTAATAGAGATGCCAGCTGTTTGGGTATCCAAAAATCTTATGCATCTGTTATTGTGTGGATTAGCATAAAAGGGAATGGAAATAGCTGCCCATTTTCTAATCATTCTCATCCTTATAAATTGGTATTTTATTTCTTAAATATGTAGGGACACAAAACCAAGGAAAAAAGATTTTGAGAAAGGATATCAATGGGAAAATCTTTTGTATTTGAGGAACCCGGCAGAATGAATGAAAGGATAATTTTGATAAAGAATGCTACCTTATACTAAAATATTTTATGTTGTCTCAAGCTTATGCTATTTTTCTATTTAATTTTGATGATTTAGTATGTTATGATATAAAAAAGATTCGTCAGACACGAAAATTTTCTGGATGTGCTTTATTGAGATTTCGTGTGCTTTCAACAGAGCCAGACAATGCAAATGATGTATCAAGTTATTGCAAGGGAGCTCAAGTCAATGCAGCTTTTAGACTCACATCCACTAGATTATTTAAATTTTTACTGCCTTGGCAACCGTGAAGCGAATGCTCAATCTTCTTGTGATGCTGAAAAGGTAATAGCCAAGTGAATTTGTGTAGTTTGTGTTAACTGAGTATATAAACACAACATGCACTTGCAGTGAAGTGGAAGATCATCATGAAATTGAAAAATTTGTGCTCTTTACTCATAGATCTAGCTTGTTGGCTTGCTGGTGTCTATGAACTGGTCACTTTTTAATCTAATCTAGTAGGTTTTATATTTAGCCCATAGTATGTCTGGATAAGGGAGTATATATGGATAAACTGTCTTCTTCATAAAGGTGTTACATTTCTTTACCTATCTTCCTTTCATGTCACTTCCTCAAGTATTTCTCCTCACACAGTTATTTCGCCAATGCATGCATTTTGATTAGAATGCTTCATTTATACAATCCATCTTAGTCACTGCCCTCATAGTATAATTGTTTCAAACTCTTCAAGGTCGTCAATGGAATTGTCACAGAATCCTTGAAATGAATACAGAACTTCCTTGTCTTTGAGCAACCTCTTCGCTTCTCCATTCTATGTTTTCCCTCTGTTCCTACGACAAAGCAACATACCCATCTGTCATATCCTAGTGAGTGTTGTGTTTTTATCCCCTTATTTGTGGTAATGATTGGGTGTTTCAACTGTTTTGCACTGAGAGATTTCCCTACGTGCTATGATTTAAGTCCTTGTTATGAGCAGTGAATACTAGTACCAATGAAGATGTTGGCCCTGATGGGTCTTTTAGTGTTAAGCCCAAACTCTATGCAGTGACCTATTTTCTAAAAGATAAGTATACTGTCACTGGGAGTTCACTATCATGGTGCTTCTAGATGTTTCTCAAGCAATAAGTAAATGAAGTAAAATTAATGCAAAAACAACTCTAAAATGGTGCTGAGAGCTGTCGAATACATGAGGTTGCATAAACTCAATTAATTGCTATTCATGTAAGGAACCAAGTAACTGTAGCAGTATTTGCTTCATATGCATTGATAACCCTAAATCAAGAAGCTAGTAAAATATATATATATATATATATATGCATTTGACACTAAATAAGTAAATATTGGTTTGAGATGAGTTTAGATAGAGTGACATGGTCTTTGGGGATTCATATAGCAGACCTCAACTTGTTGGGATTGAGACATAGTTCTTATATGTGTATGTGACGCTAAGTACAGTTACAATTTTTCTACAAAATATCTTTTGTTCCTTTCCCTCCACAGTCCACATAGCCCAAGGAATACATGCAGGTACAGTTGTAATTAGGTCTTCTTCTATACCAGCATTGAAGTAATTCCCAGCTGTCCTTCATAGTCCACTTTTGCTCAAAGATGGTAAAAAGCAGGTTCCATAGTTGTCTGGTAACTTTATAATTGAAAAACTGGTGATTTGAATCGTCAACCTCCATTTCACATAACAAGCATCTGTGAAATGCAACATATATTGGCAGATCATGTTTCATGAAATTACTTTAATGTGTTTCGATTCAATTAAGCTTGGCAATTTTTTAAGGCATGTTTTCAATCTTTGCCATGCGACAGGTCTCGGATTCATTTAAATTTCAGCGTTTTATGATATATGTGCATGCTAAAGGGATGATAGTAGATGATGAATATGTCATAATGGGTTCAGCCAACATAAATCAACGATCTTTAGCTGGGTCGAAGGACACTGAGATAGCTATGGGTGCCTATCAGCCGCATCACTCCTGGAGAAAGAAGCAGCAGCATCCACGGGGACAGGTTCGAATGTTTGATAATTTTCCCTTGCAAAATTCTTTATTTTCTAAATTTATTATTTGAAGTTAGAGAGAAAAGATGAACTTTGGACAACATATTAAGACAGGGGAAGCAACCAACGGATTTAGGTTTAGTTGGAAAGTTACGTGCAAACTTAAAAGAAGACTATGTCTTCCATTTTAGAACCAGGGGCCAGGGCAATGAACTATTCATTGATCATAAACTATTAGTTCAAATAGCCCAAACTGTATTGATATGTCAAATTATTGAAAAGAAGAAGGAATCAATACTAGTCTACTGTTAGAAGTCAAAAGTTCATTTACTAAAATCCACTATTTTGAGATGAAGTTGAGCAAAACTCTGATGTTTAGGTGAATCATTTCTTTTTTCATATTGTCTTGATCTCCAGATCTATGGATATAGAATGTCTCTGTGGGCAGAGCACCTCGGAACGTTAGAAGATTGTTTCCAAGAACCAGAAGCATTAGAATGTGTAAGGAGAGTGAATGCAGTCGCTGAAGACAACTGGAAGAGATACACAGCTGATAATTTCACTGAATTGAATGGACATCTTCTCAAGTATCCTGTACTAGTGGATGCTGATGGCAAAGTAGGTTCCTTACCTGAATATGAATGTTTTCCAGATCTTGGAGGTAAAATAGTAGGAAACCCGTCCCCTACCATCCCGGATGTTTTGACCACTTGATTTTCAAGAATAGTCATGATGTCCCTTTTGGGGCATCT
Source organism: Solanum stenotomum (assembly GCF_019186545.1). NCBI lineage: Eukaryota > Viridiplantae > Streptophyta > Magnoliopsida > Solanales > Solanaceae > Solanum > Solanum stenotomum. The sequence goes on along the minus strand of NC_064284.1, from coordinate 16,336,449 downwards.
GATAAAACTAGAACGATACAAAAAAGATTAACATGACCCTGTACAAGAATGACACGCAAATTCAACAATTCTCATGTTTCTGAGTCTGGCAATGTCAAGATGGTGCATGTAGCTGTGAAATAGTATACTCTCATTCATATCTGTTTATGTTGTACATCAAAAGGTAGAAAAGAACTTGAAAATATTGTAATGCCTGTAAACAATTCCTGGACCCTGTTAAAGAAATAGAAATTTGATTGTCAATTACTTCCTTTCTGTTAATTCCACATTGGTTTAATTATTCTTAAACAACTACATATTTTTATTTAACTTTGTCCTTAAAGTGGAAAACTTTAAATTAAAACAACCAGAATTGTACTTGTTGCCTGGTTTGTATTCTAACCATTTCCAGGAAATGCTAATTTCATATTTCTTCTAATTTATCTACTTCTTAAATTTTTAAATTCAACATTTTTTGTTGGCAAAGAAGGATAGCTAGTCTTCTGTCTCTGTGTTCTTGCTTTTCCATATTATTATTTGGATAGAAAAATAGACCCCACTGGCCTCTTTTTGGTTCTGCCAAAATAGTTATTGTAAATTTCACAAGTAAAAGTCTGGGATAATTTGAAATTTCAAAAACATGTTTATCAATAAGTGATTAACACTTTTATTTTATTTTTCTTTCCTTTGTTTAAATTTTAATCTATGAAATGAAATATGATTTGGAAGATTAACAAATCAGATTTTCTCGTTATTAACTTCGTAATTTAGCAATAGGTTGTTCATTAGGTGAGGTACTAGTTGCATAGTATAGGAATTTAAAAAACAATCAATTGTTTAGTCCTTGCTATGAAAAATGACACATTTAACTTGTGATTTGCTTAGTCTAGTCAAAGTTTGATAAAGGTGATTATAATCATTTGTCTCAACTAGTAGAAGGTGGTAAGTATTCTATACAATTAGTCGAGATGTAAAAACTTACCCAAACATCACCATCATTTTAAAAAAAATTGTCTCTAACTTTAATTAAAGATTATCCAATCAAGATTGGTTTTATATTTATTGAAGCCTCTTGCTATTAAATTCTGACTTGCATTTTGGTGTTGCACATTAGGATCTTTTACATCTTAAGTTTACTTGTCTAACACTTTAATGGGGTAGATAAACTCTCTAAGGCTTTATTTATTTACACTTAATAGATGTTTGGATGTAAATTGTTCAAATATTAGGTCATTATGTGTGTTTATTTTTTTCTAAAAAAAAATCAATTAATGGGTCTGAAAGGATCTGATTTAGTCAAATCTATGAGGGAGTCTTATTTCTATTCAGACTTTTTCTAAAACGCTAATTTACAGGGCAGTCTCAAAAAATTTGGGGGCCTAAAGTCAAACTTCATAGAGAGACCTTATTTTTTAGTTAACATATATAAATTAAATAATTATAACATACTCAATATATTTCTACAAGTGTAGTGTGGAGAGGTAGAATATACGCTGATATGATGAAATAAGTGCAAATAATATAAATTTTCAATGAAAAATGTATACTCATACAAAGTTAGATAGTGTTATGCTTGAGGAAAAGTTTATATACATATATGATATAATATATGTATGGTTATTTTTTTTTCTCTATATTTATGCTTGCCCTCTCCCCTCCCTCCCTCTCCATTATCAGCATCTGCCTACTCTCTTTCAAATGAGTGTTGAATTTTTTTCCTCTTGAACATGTTAGTTTTCAAAACTTTTTATAAGTAATAAACAAAGTACTTATAAAAAGTTTTGAAAACTAACTTGTTAAAGAGGGAAACAAAAGTCAAAACTCATTTAAAGAGAGTTGGCAAACACCCATAATGGAGAGAGAGGGGATAAGCGTATATATAGAGAAAAATAACGATATTTGAGCTTTATGAGGAAATAAATTAGCGTTTTAAAAAGAATCTAAATAAAAATAAGATTCTCTCATAAATCTATTCGAAATAGATTCTTTCAGACTCATTAATTGATTTATTTAAGAAAAATAAACACTCTAATGTTTGAACCATTTAGATTCAGACCTTCATTAATTGTAAAATAAATGAGGCCTAAGACTCTAATGGGGTAGATCTCTTTGTTTTATAAAAGAGCAATAAAAAGATGAAAAAAAGTTTGAAATATATCTGAACTTTGACCGAAATTGTTGTAACAATACCGAACTTTGAAAAAGACCTTTTACCCCTGCACTATTTAATAGTGCATTTTAAAGGTATATATGTGCCCACGTGGACATCATAAATATTGCATCATTATAAATAGTAACGTGTCCACGTGAGCATATATATACCTTTAAAATACGCTATTAAATAGTGCAGGGGGAAAAGGTCTTTTATAAGGTTTGGTATCGTAACAACAATTTCGGCCAAAATTAAAGTATTTTTCAGACTCTTTTTCCTAAAAAAAAAATGTAATAATTTATTTATTTTTCAATAGTGTTAATTAGCCACAGTTTAGTCGTGCCTAAATAGCGAATAAAGTTAGGTCAGGAAGGTGGTAAGCAAATGTTATGGATGTTTTTCCTTCAATTTTTTGGGACAAGTTAACACTTTGTTGGATGGTTTTTATGTATTATTTTATAATGCATTGTATGTATTGTACTATATTGTTATAATGAATACAAAATTTGAATAGATTGTATTGTTTTTCGTCTTACAAAATATAACATATCTATAATTTAAATGATAAATCTATTTAAAAAGTAGGATATAATAGAGCTACATTGAAAATATAGGATAAAAAAGATATATAATTACACTAAATAACAAATAAAGACAAATTAAGAAGAAAATATTAAGATAACGATGCAATCACACCAAATTGTTTTTTTTTTTTTACATAAAATGGGCTCTTTATCTAATGATAGATTTAAATAAGGGAAAAATGACAAATATACTCCCGAACTATCATAAATGGTATGAGATATCCTCCGTCATACTTTTGGGACATTGGTATCACTGTCGTCCAAAATCTAGAGCATATATGCCCTTTACTCTAACAGAAGACTAAATAGGGACACATGACACAATTTTATCCATCGATTCGATATTTAATAAATGTCGAATCGGTGGATAAGATTATGACACGTGTAGGTCTGTTAGTATAAATTAAAGGGTATATATGGCCTAATTTTTAGAGGGTAGGGACACTAATGTCCTAAAAATATGACGAAGATATCTGCATACCATTTACAATAATTCGGGGATATATTTATCTTTTTTCCCTTAAAACAAATAGGATATGATAAAATTTAAATTTAAGTAACAATCAAAACAAACATTATAACAACCATCCATCCAAACAAGGCGGAAGAGGAAATCTGTGCCCTTTCCCATCACATCACAGCACTTCACTTTCCCCCAAAGAAGCGTCTTGCAGCAAAATCGTTTGCTTCGATTTAGGGTTTTCTCGTATCCTGGGAAATGGTGAGCTCCCTCTCTTCTTACCTGTAAATGCTTTGATCCTTTTTCCTCTGATTTTCGCCAATTGATCTTATTTTCGAATTCTTTGCAGGCTGATTCTCCTCGCCAAAGGTTCGTCTTTGTTTCTTTCGCCAATTCTATATTTGATTTTTGTATTTATTGAACCATCTTTCTCTTAAAAATTGCTACTTGCATCTCTTTGTTGTAGTTACGGTTTTTGTTAAGTCCTTCATGTTTGATCGTTTTAGGTTAACATGTTTATGACTCCATAGATCTCGTTGGTTATGTGCTATAGAGTAGGATATATGCAGCTGGGACCATTTGAATAAGCTATTGTATGATTATGGTATCAATTTTGACTTAAATATTTACCTACTTTGAAGAAAAAAGTTGGACTAAGAAAACATGCATTCAGACAGCCAATTCACAAACTTTACTTCTTATACAATACAACCATAACAACAACATGTCCAGTGTAATTCCACAAGTGGGGTCTAGTTAGAGTGGGGTGTGTGCGGGTTAGAGAGATTGCCAAAGATAGACCCTCGGCTCAAGAAAAGTGTCTTACTTGATATGCTTTACTTTATATATGTCACTTAATTGCACTTTCTCAATGTTTTGTTCATATGCTTACCATAGTGAAGGCAAGTTCTATAGAATGGTTGTAAGACCAACAATGTAGGAGTGGATGTTAGGCCTCTGAAATTCTAACATATCCACAAGGTGAGTGTCGTAATGAATGCTGAGATGGATATGCAGTGATACAAGATTGAAAATAATCATACTCTACAGAATGTGCTAGTTAGTAGTAACACGCGTAGAAGATAAGATGGGGGACTGGCACTTAAGATGATTGATCATATCCTTACTGACCTCCTGATGCACCAGTTGGTGGTTTATAGCCGTGGAACCCAGGGGACAAGGTAGAACCTAAAATCGTATATAAAAGAATTTTGCCATAAGACATTTCTCGGAGTCTAGGAAAAGTACGGTACAATGAAAGAAAAATGACTGTAAAGGTGATAGCAGTTAGTTAGGATTATGTTTTAGGTCTAATGTTTGTTGGAGTTTATGTATTAGTAGAAAATGTGGAGAACTTCTGGTGCTAGTGAAACTAATTTTTTATAGTACTCCCTCTGTCCAATTTATGTGGCACTTTTCGTTTTTTGAGAGTCAAACAATTTATGTTTGACCAGAAATTTGCGCGTGGAGTCTTCAATTTTTTTGAAATGAAATTTATATATTTGTCAATTACGTAAAAAGTACTGTAAGTCACAATAATTGGCAATTCAAAATAATTAAAAGATATATGAAAAATTTACGGTCAAAGATACACTTGTTTGAATCTCAAAATTCGAAAAGTGCCACATAAATTGGGACGGAGGGAGTATTTGACAGAGAGGGACTTAAATGGAGTTACATAGACAACGGAATTCATATAGTCGTCCCCTACTTGTTGGTTTTGTAGTGTATTTGTACAATTTTAAATTTTGGTGTAAGAAAATCAGCCATTAAATTTGAGTAAGTTAGAAATGTTTCTTTCCAGCTCATTTAGAAAATGAATTATGATTTTGAACTTGGTTAACATACCTCTATTTTTTGATAACCAAGAATTCCCAAGAGCTAGTTGGTACATGGTTCTAAACTTTGTGTATGATCTCTAACTTTCTCCCTTAAGTATCAGGTTTTTGTCTGCGAAAGATTCGAACCATGACTTGTGCTTAACCCTTATGTCGCTCATCAATGATTTGTTGTTGTTGTTTAGTCCCATAAGTTGATTTTGACGCCTAATAGTGTAATAGGCTGAGTTAACTCAAAGATGTGATATAAATCTCTACTGGTTATTATTTTATGGATGACATAACTTAAAGATCAAACATTTAAAATCACAGTACCGGTGGTGGGTTGACTCTTTTACCATGATTAAAAAATGGACCTTGGACCTAATTTAATTGCAAAAGCTAGCTCATTATGTGAGGGTTGTTCAAGGCCATATAAAAAAAGGCAATCCCATTTCTTTCAATGAATGTGACATTCTAAGTATCAATATCATAGAATAACTATCCTACTCTTCCGGAAAGTTCTGATTTGTAATTGTCCACTCTCTTAGTTTATACTTTGATAGTCCACTTTTATGTTAACTATAAACATTGTAATTTTTTCTAGACTTATATTTTGAGCACAAATTATGTATTTTCCACAATTATAATTTATAAGTATGGGGTCAAATCCTAAGTAACTCTTGTGTTATGTCATGGCGAGTAGCTGGTTTCATTGGATGGTGGAAGTGTAATGGAGATACACTTCAAGCTATATTTTTGAGGTTTCTGGCCAATCTGTAGGCTTAATTGCTGGAGCATGTTATTTTTTGAATAATTTACATTTATCCAACTATACTGCTGTTATTTGGAGTGTCATTTCCTTATCCAAGTATAATTCTATGATTCATTCTGAACACTTTCTAAATGTATTCCAAGCATTGCGTTAATATAAAAAAAAAATCATGGATTTTAATATATAATTTTTTTTCCTGCTTTATGATATGTATGAAATTTTACCTGCAAAAAGATGATTTCATTCTTTGAGGGGTCCCTTTGATATATGTTGTTTTATGTCAATATGCTTTGTGCCATTTATCTTGTTTATTGTTGAAACTGTTTGATCTTATATTTTTCGGATGTCCAGGTATTCACGCTCTCCTTCTCCTTGGGAAGAAAAGTCGAGATCTAGATCTAAATCAAGGTCTAGATCTCCACCTGGGTCATATTCAAGGCCAAACGAAAGATCAAGGTCAAGAAGCCGTGGAAGGTTTGTTGGACCTTCAGCTTTACTCTACCTTAGCATTTTCTTTTTAACAGTGGTGTCCAAGCACCTTAACTATTCCACTAAGTACTTGCTAATGGGAACTCGTCCCACTAGGCAGATGGGAAGAAATCAGTTTAGTGTTTTCGTCTCTGGTGGTTTTTTTACCAATACCCACTTCATTGATCATTAGGACAGTGTCCTTGGGGCTTGGGTACAACCTTGCCTTAGTATTTATTATTGTAGTGATACATGCATATTCCCTGGAATTATGTTCGGGTTGTGTTGATTGGTTTGTTTTGAAGCTGCTTTTCTCGTCCTATATGACTTATTTCAGGGAAGAAGTTTCTAATCCGGGAAACACACTTTATGTGACTGGTTTGTCTTTAAGGGTCACGGAAAGGGACCTGGAGGAGCATTTCTCAAAGGAGGGGAAGGTTGGTTAATTTTAGTTAATGTATTAGTAGGTTACTTCCTCATTTCTTCTCAAGTTCCATCTCCTGCAGCTCTTCCTAGCTCACAGCAAGGTTTTTACCCTCCAAAATCACGTGTATTGTATTTTTCTTAAGGTTTATCCATAGTAGAGTCTGGTCAATGTGTAAACAAACAGATTGATTTATGGTGTTATCTTTACCAGAATAGCTTCCCATTATACCTGTATTGATTTTTTTGTTTTTTCTGAATTTTCTTTAAATTTTATTGACTAGGTGAAATCAGTTTTTCTTGTCATGGAGCCGCGTTCTCGGATTTCTCGTGGTTTTGCTTTTATAACGATGGATAGTATGGAGGATGCTAATCGTTGCATTAAACACCTTAATCAGTCGGTTCTTGAAGGCCGTTACATCACAGTGGAAAAGGTTAGCTTGTCTATGGAGTAGTAAACCCATTTGTTTCCTATTTGATTGCATATCTGTCTTCTTAACTTGGAGGTTTTCTGGCAACATTCAGAAAGACATTGCGTCAGCTTTGTTGGCAGCAATCAAAGATGATCAGTTCTTCCCTTGCAACATTATTACTCAGTTTGATCAATCGCTCGCTAAAACAGCTTTTCACATGCATCTGATCAACTAAACATAGCAACTATATTGCCAACAACTATACTACTTCAGCAAATTCTTTCAACTCTCAACTAATCAACGGTCATTATCAACAATCTAATCAGGCTTTTATGGTATTGGATACCTGGCATTGGTTTCTATCTTCCATCCTTCTTCCTGTGATAAAACATGTAAAAATAACTAAGCTGCTCTGTTTACACAAATTGAATGGTATTAGCATGTGCTTGTGCCACTCATTCACTAAGCATGGAAGGGAAAATAGATGAATCTGATTTCTTTGCCCATATGAGAGAATGGTGTGTTCATTCTTTATTACAACAGGAATTTCATTGTCTGATCTGGATACCCCATTTCTTTGGGATGTAAATGTACATTTTGTTCAGATCTCCCATTTTGAGACATATATCTATTTTTCAGTCTCGGAGGAAACGTGCAAGGACTCCTACGCCTGGTCACTATCTAGGGCTTAAGAACGCAAGGGATGACGGTGAGTGTTTCTAATATTATACAAGTTTGTATGGCATATTCAGTGTAATCATGGAAGTTCTTAACTACTGGTTGCTTTCTTCATAGGTTATCGTGGAGACCGTGGCAGGTATAGAGATCGTGAGGACTATGGGTACCGAAGATCTCCAAGGCATTCACCATATAGAGGTGGACGAGATTATTCACCTAGGCATTCGCCTTATGGGGGAAGGTCAAGAAGGGAGCGTTCTAGGTCATATTCTCCTTATGAAAGGAGCTATCCTCGTGGTCCCAGATAGGACTTTGTCAAGGCGTAATCCCCAATGGCAATGGAAAAGTGCTACAAGAATCTTTATAGTGTGGTTTGTCTAGGCTGGTGTGTTTATGTATTGTGCTTATCTCTAGCTGACTTCCTTATTGTACCTTAGTTTGCAACAAGGTTCAAGTACCGAACAGAATGGAATTACAAACCCTGGGAAATATAGTTCTGCTGCTGATTTGATGGAACTTTAATTGAAAATTTGTGATTTTTGTATCATAGTTTGCATTGCTTCTAGAGGGAATCAGTATGTTAGAAGAAGAAATGATTTGCACGAATGACCAAAATTAGGGAATATTTCACGAGCCAGGTTATTGAAGTGTATGACACAACTTGTTGTAGAACTTTGGTTTTTTCTTGTTCCCCTTATTCCTTGGGAATGATATGTTCAAGATACCCTGTGTTGGAGTAATAAATAAAAATAGAGGGTAATTTTGACCCTTTCTCCCGGTTAGACAAACGGATCAAAACTTCAAGATCACCCTTATACTGTCATAATTTCGCCCATTATTATTTGCACCATCTATATATTTATTATAAAGTTATGCATAAATAGGGCAATGTGACACTTCTCTCATTGTAATTTATCATTAATTTTTTTTGTAAGATTGACATTTTCTCTTTTAACTAATTTTCTGATTAAAGAATTAGCTATATTCTAACTTATTTAATCAAATGATCAATAAAGTTATTTAATTAATGTATGTTACATATGTTTTTTGTTTTATGTAATTTATTAGGTTTATTTAATTAGCTGACCAGTAAGGTTTGGTAAGAAGCCCTTGAAATTATTAAAAACTATTTAGTTTGCTAATTTCAACATCTTAGCAACTTCCTCCTTCTGGCAGTGCATTTTTCATTTTGTAGGAAACAAAAGTTCACCCAAACAAATGAGAAGAGAATGAAGTTGGGAAAAGGAATGAAGCCTTTTTTGGCATATGAGGTTTGCTAACCTTGTGTTATAATTCTGCTCTATAATTCCTATAAATAGAGATGAGATTTGAGAAGCCATAATTTAAATATACTTGAAAATATTTATTTGAAGAATAATAAAGCACTATTTTAAGACGAGAGGGAGTTGCTCCAATCCGAAGGTTGCGAGTTCGAGTCACCAAGGAAGCAAAAAGGGTGGGAGGATGGTAAGCACGCTTCACTTCCAACTCGAAGGTTGCGAGTTCGAGTCACCAAGGGAGCAAAAGGATGGAAGCTCCTAGGGTAGGGAGGGTAAAAAAAAAAAAAAATACTCTTTTATTTTTTTTTTTGGTATTTTTTTTTTACTATACTTTCTTGCTTCATATTGTTAATCTTTTAGCTTAATTTTACTTAAAATCTATTCCGAATAAGTATGAGCTAGTTTAAAGAGCAAAATCCAGTTTCGTCTTCGTCGTTTCTATCTTCACCATGTCACCAACAGCTATCCTAAACCCTCGAATCCCAAACTTCACTCCATTTCCTCTATACAAACTTCAATTCCTCAACTTACCTCCTTCATTTCCCAAAAACACTTTTCGCTCCCAAATTCCTCCTCATTCTCTCAAGTTCTCCCTTCAAAACAACTCGCAGCAACCCCACTTCCCCCTCGAAGACGAAGAACACGTAATCGGAGACTGCATAGTGTTTGAGGAAGGAATTTTCGACGACCCTTTTGTTCAAAAATCCGACAACAACCAAAATAAGCCACAAAACAACAATAAGAAGAAATCAGCAGAAATTCAATCCGAGAATTTAATTCCTGAAGAGTGGGTTGAAGTTCAGAGGGAAATTAACATTACTAAGAAGGAAAGGCGTAAGCTTTCACAGCAATTGGAGTTTGGGCAACGTGCAGAGAGGAGGAGGCTAGAGTTAATGCCAATTGGTAGTAACAGTAATGCTAGAGGCAGTAGTATTGAGGATTATTTGAAAGCGAGAGAAGAAAAGTTGAAGCAATTGAAGCCGCTTGTGCTTGAAAACCCAGATTTTTTAAAGGTTAAAAGGGATAAGAATGAGAAGAAGAAGAAGAAGAGTGATGCTGAATTGAGTGAAAGTGAAGAGGAGAATTCCGTTGTGAGGGTTTCAAGTGAAAGGGTGTTGCCAAGAGATCCTAGATCAGCGGTTTATGGTGGTGGATTAGAAGATATTAAGGAGTTCTTCAACAGTGGGATTTATGAGGCCAATGCGGCTAAAAGCCCTGAAGGTATGGTTTCTTTATGTTTGGGTAGGTTGAATTTGTGGAAGTGCTTGGAGGAATCTGTTATGCATATTTTTAGCGGAGTGAAAGGGTCAAAACCACACCTGAAGTTCCTCTTTTTTTGAGTTCCATACCTGAATTTTAAGGTGTGCAAGTGAGTTTCCTACGTGAATCATCACCAAGTATTTACCAAAAAAGACACCTCAACTATGAATTGTTCTCTTCTCCTATCGGAACGATGGTGATAGTTTAGGTAGCAAACTGGCATGCCTAATAGTTTAGGTATGAAACTCGAAATAACGGATTACTTTAGGTGTGTTTTTTACCATAAACTCATTTTAGTACTTAAAATATGTACTTTCTGGTTCCAATTTGGACATGCATTTCACAATTTTTAGGAAATAATGTGTACATTTCTGCAACTACATAATATTTACTAAAAAAAATCAGTTTTGACACTTAAAAGTACATTTAGGTTGTCAAAGAATGTTTTGATTCTCCAAATAGTGTTATATAAAATGGGATAAAGGAATACCAAACTCGGGCTCCTCTCTGTTGAACCAAACAGTCGACTGGGAGTTGTTGAAAGAACAGTTTGACTCTCCAAATAATAGTATCATGTAAAACAAGATGGAGAAGTATTGAACTCAGGCTATTCCATTGGATTAAGAGAGGGCTGAGTTAAGATAGTTTACCTGTCAGCTTTTTAAGGCAATTAACCTTTTGGACGAAAATGTTATAGTATATACTTGTTTTAGATTGAGATAATGTTAGTAATAAACAATTCCATTGTTACAGACTAGCCTAGTAAAGCATCTGATCACTAATCTAAGTTGAATTTTGATTTTTAAACTATTGAGTTTGTTCTTGGGTCACTGTTGACTAAGTTGAGTTGATTCTTTCCAATTTGGCATTGTTGACTTGGATGTCAGAAGTGCAAAGATAAATGTTGATACTGAATATTCATGAAGGCCCTAACTCTTGATTCGTGTGTTTTATCATAGCATATAGAATAAGGTTAATCCTCATTTCCTTTCTTCTGGATTGTTATTACTACACGTATATATTGTTTGCCAGTGGTGATATAAGCATCAATTACCACATTCAGTTGGGAGTTTGAAACTGTTAAATCTTGAAACACTAGAAGCTATTTGCCTGCCAATATGTCGAAGTATATTGATGTTTCTAAAAGATAAAAACATATGGATGGATTGATCCAGAAGTACTAAAGTAGATGTCTATGGCTCGCTTGAAGTTGTTATCTCATACTTGTAGCATTTTTTCGATGCCCATTACTTGAATGGAATTTAGCAACTATCAGAAAAGAAACAAGATTTTGGACAAGATGCAAATCTGCTTAATTAAGGTCCCTGTTATATCATAATCTCCTGACTTCTCAACGTTCAGCCTGGAGAAGTTTTGAGGAATGCTATTTTTGAAGAAGTTCCTCTATCTACATTGGTCTATTTTTGTTTCCAAATTTAAGATATAAATTCCTGTCAAGCTTATATTGCTTTAGGCTAGTATTTATTTACTGGTGTCCACTATTTGTCGTGCTAACTGGATTTGCATGCATATTATATGTTTTTCCCCTGTCATTGAATTGGACAAATTCAGTAGTAATGTACACCTTTTATTTCAAACTCTTTTCCACAGGCTAATATGACCTTTTGGTCATATAATTGAGATGTTATTTGTTCCCTCTTTAGGGCATCATTCAGAACTCAACGTTTTTGGTATACTAATCTGTGTAGGTCCTCGTAAGCTGTTCACTACAGAGGAAAAGTTCCTATTAAACAAGCGGCATCCTGATCTGGTGCCTGCTACCTCTGTAAGCTCCTGCCTTATGTGTTCGCTTATATATTGGTGTTAGTGAAATGTATTTATATGTTTTCTCCTATAGTGGTTATTCTCACTTACGCATTGTGTTGAAGCTGATCATTTTACACTGTTCTATTTCTACATTTTTGTTCCTGTGCAAGCTTGTTTCAATCTTCAATGCACTTTGTGCAAGTAATCCTCTTATTATAGATGGTTTAGATTGATTCCTGAATTCTACCAAAACCTTGCAGGAAAAATGGCAGCCTCTACATACTTTAGCTGCCTCAGGAGAGTTTTACCTTCTCACCTCTTTGTTGAAGCATGTTGTTGATATTAATGTTCCAGATAAGGTACAAAATGAGTGACATGTACCGGTAGAATGGTCCTTTCTGTTCTGCCATATTTGTTGTTTATTAATATATTTTTAATTATATACCAAATAATTTTATAGCTATGCAAGCAGTGTCTTCTTTTTCTAGCTCCTATTGAGTAGTTGTTTTTTCTTCTTTTTTTTTTTTTACAGGATGGATTGACAGCTATCCATAAAGCAATTCTTGGCAAGAAGCAGGCTATTTTTAACTTTCTTTTAAGAGAATCTGCAAATCCACTTATACGTGACAAAGTGAGCACAACCTTCTGCAAATGCTTGGCAATTTACATTCATGTTGGTTCTTTTTCATTAACATCCATGTAACCATTATTCCCGTGTCAATTCAGATTGAGTTATCCTTTTGTTTTTCTTCTCTCCCCTTGACCGAGACTCTGTCTCATACTAAACCACATATCGAGTGTCCTTTTGTTCTCTTCTCCCAGCATTGTCCGATCTGTCCTTACTGAACTACATTTCAGTCTAAGCTTTGTTGTCAACCATAAGAATCAGCTATATGATTTTTGTTCTATATGAACTTTTGGATAACCAGTGTTGCGGCTTGTTATTAGTTTAATAATCTTCTTGATTTATTACAGGATGGAGCCACGTTGATGCACTATGCTGTTCGAACGGCATCCACTCACATGATAAAAATCCTTCTCTTGTATAATGTTGATATAAACCTCCAAGATCATGTACGGCTAATTAATTCTTTAATGTCATCTTGAAATACATTTTTTTGGTGTACTCGTATGTGCTCCAGTATAGATTTATGAACATTGAATGACTTTCTCTTTCAGGATGGATGGACACCTTTGCATCTAGCTGTTCAATCCCGTAGAACCGATATAGTGAGGCTTTTGTTAATCAAGGGAGCTGACAAGACTCTAAAGAACAGGGTAAATTCTATTGCTGCTTTATCATTTTGAACTCTTATGTTTTAATGCTTTTGCTTCTTCAGATCTCATAGCTTTGGTTCATATCTAGAATGTATACGTCCTATCTGCTGTTTTAGAATGTAGGCAAATCGAGATGATATATATTCTTGTATGTATGGTTTTAGATCTAGGTTCTTTCTTTTCTTTTAATATCTCATGGCCTTTGTTTCAATTTGAGAAACGAACATTGTTATGTAGCAGGATGGTCTTACCCCACTTGACATTTGCCTCCATTCTGGTCGAGATATAAGGACGTATGAGCTTATCAAATTGTTGAAACAACTTCCCAAGGTTCCAATAGTTGGTCTGACCTAAAAATGCAGCTGCTTAGTACGAAATTGGCAGATGGCTAGCAGTTTGGAAGTGCCAGCTTTGAGTTTGGCTCTTTTATGTCGCACCCCAAGTTATTTGTACGACACTTGTCCCCCTTGGGGGTTGACCCGGACCTGAGAAGCAGATTCAGATTTATGCTTACACTGGTAGGAGAGGAAATTTCACTTTTTAGTTCTCACATTGTACTACACTGCACCATAGTATGTGTAAATAGAACTGTATATTGTTACTTAGACATTGGATTACAGAACATTTTTGCATTTCAACTCTCAGTGATAAAAAAGGTTGTGATACTTGAAATGTTAGGATGATATTTATTTCTTTCATCTTTCCAATAGTTGTGGTGTCTAAACTAAGGGTGGCAATGGAACCGGGAGGTACCGGTTCCGGTTCCGGTCCGTTCCGGTCCGTTACCGGTTCCGTCTCGGTTCCGGATAGTGCCGGTTAGATCCGGACTTGTTCCGGTCCGGGAGGGGTAACAATTATAGATATTTTGCAAAACTATGGAATTTGTGATAAAATAAGTAGTGTCACATTAGATAATGCTTCTAATAATAGTAATGCTGTTGAAATACTAAAACCGTCTCTTTGCCCTATTTATATTGATGGTTTTCATATTAGGTGTGCTGCACACATATATAATTTGATTGTTAGAGATGGTATAGCAATATATGATGATGGTTGCACAAAAGTTGAAACTGCATGTCATTTTATTTTTAAATGTCAAGTTAAGTCTAGACGTAGAGATTTTGAAAATCGTTGTCGTGAATTTAATCTTCCACCTAGAAAAATTCCAAAATCAGTGTGTACAAGATGGAATTCTTTATTTGAAATGCTTGAAGTTGCTTATGAATATAGGAAACCTTTACAAATGGTTTGGAATGCTCATAATTCAAATATGACATATAGACTTGATGATAATGATTGGAATGACATAAAAGAACTTATAGAATTCTTAAAAGTTTTTTATTTAACTACAAAAAAAATATCTGCACTTTATTATCCAACTATTTGCTCTGTTTTACCTAATATTTGTGCTATTTCTACTAAATTTTATAAATTCAAAAATAAACCAAGATTTGAACAATCTGTTAAGAAAATGATTGAAAAATTTAAAAAATATTTTATTCCTATTCCTCAAATTTATTTAACTGCTTGTTTGTTAAACCCACATTACAAAGATGAAGGTGCATCACGAATGGTTGATAAAATATATTTTAATTTGGGTATTGATAGTGAAGATGATGAAACACCTAGTTGTCAAGATGTTAAAGATAGTATAAAAATTGAAGCTAGAAAATTGTACGACTTGTATAATTCTAATATAAGGAATGTAGTACATAACGAAGAGCCTCAAAGTTCTAGGAGTAGATATAATAATGAAGATGATATTGATGATATGATAGATTGTATTATTGAACTTTCTCATAATGATAGAAATGATTTTGATGCATATATTAATCAAAATACAGAACCTACTACTATTGATCTTCTAGAATGGTGGAGCAATCGCGGCAAAGGATTTCCAAAACTACAACCGGTTGCTCGAGATGTGTTAGCTATTCAAGCATCTTCAGTAGCTTCGGAAGGCGCTTTTAGTGCAGCAAGATTTCAAATTGGAGAGCATAGATATTCATTAGCAGCAGATAGCTTGGAGATATCCGTACTATTTAGAGATTGGATTAATGGCGAGAGAAGGAGTTATGGTCGTCCACCTCTACCGACCAAATTTGAAAATGACGTTGATGAAATAATGCTAGATTTTAGTGATGACGGCATTGATGCAATGGAAGAACTAGCTAATCAACCAATTCCAGAGCATGTTACTAGAGAAATGTTAAATGATTTAAAAAAAGATTTCCTTGGTAGCATGAACTATTAAATTTAAATGTCTATTAGTATGAGTATAATAATTCGAGGTCTAATTCAAACAGAACCCTTCCTAGAAGGTGGCTGTGTAGATTAGATTTTTTAATACTCTACTAATATTTTGTAACTCAACTTGTACTATTTAATTAATATTAATAAAAGTATAGGCTATTCGCCTTAATTTTTTTTTATTATTGTCTTCAAAAGTTCAAATTTAACTTTTAAAGTGTGAAATTTAAACTTTTATAGTTTTAAAGTTTTAAATTTTCAAACTTTTAAAGTGTGAAATTTAAACTTTTATAGTTTTAAAGTTTGAATTTAAATTTTCAAACTTTTAAAATTTAAACTTTAAAGTGTGAAATTTAAATTTTTATAGTTTTATAGTTTTAAAGTTTATAATTCAAATTTAAATTTTCAAACTTTTAAAGTGTGAATTGTGAAATTTAAACTTTTTATAGTTTTAAAGTTTGAAATTTGAATTTAAATTTTCAAACTTTTAAAGGGTGAAATTTAAACTTTTATAGTTTTAAAGTTTAAATTTAAATTTTCAAAGTTTTAAATTGTGAAATTTAAACTTTTATACTTTTAAAAGTTTGAAAGTTTGTATTTAAAACTTTAAAAGTATAAATTTTTAAGTGTAATATTCCTAATTTTTTAATTTTAATAAAAAAATATAATTTATAATGGTTGGACCCGGTTTCCGGTCCGGTCCGTTACCGGTCCGGGACGGGTAAACGTATTTTTTTCCGGAATTACCGGTTCCGGTCCGTCCCGGTTCCGGTTCGGTTCCGGCCCGTGGTGCCCGGTTCCGTTCCGGTTCCGGAACGTCCCGGTCCGGTAGTTCCGTTACCGGTTCCGTTGCCACCCTTAGTCTAAACTAGCATGCTCACACCACTTTTGACTTTATTAGGTACCTACATTTTCTCATCAGTACATTCATCGAGTAACTTTGCCCTCCAAAACTAAGATAAATATAAACAACCTTGCTTCCTTGTATTCGCTGCGATTTCATCCACACACTCTTGAGTGCATGACATGATTTCCATCTCATCCAAGCAATTTCTAACTAGTATATTTGACACCAATTCTGTTGATTAACATATTTAACCAAGGAGATGTCTAGCTTAAAACTTTAGCAGTGGTCATGTTACGAGTGATTGTTCCAAAGTTAAATTTTGCATCAATCTATACGAGTGATGGTTCTGAAGTTAACTATACACTTTAACTTCACGAGAATCTTACTAACTCCTCCTAGATATTTTTAAAGTGGAATATATAGCCCTTTAAAATGTCACACCCAAACTTGTGTTAGGTAGTGAATGGACGCTCCTTGCCACGTAATATATTTCAAAGAGTATTCTTTTTCTCTATTCTATTTTTTTTTCTTTTTCAGACCTTTTCTTCTTTTCCTTTTCTGTGAATTTGTTAGTAAAGTTTTACTACCTTGCAAATACCAAAAGTCTACCAATTAACCCAACACCCCCCTCCTTCCTACCATTAATACTATCCTACCATTGATACTAAATATTTGTTTCACATAAAACTTCACATATTTCTCCAATGAGAAAACACAAGTTGTAACTTTTATCACATAGGGGTTACCTCCCCTATGTGATTTGCGAGCTATTGCATAGGAGCGGAGGTTTTATCCTGTGCGCACCCAAAGGGTAGCGGCTGCGGGTTTCCCTTGTCATCAAAAAAGAAAACATGTATTGGACATATATAACACTGTGTGCTCATATTAAACACATTTCAGAACTTGTAAAATCACATAATGTTCACTTTTTTTTAATTCATAAACGTCTAATTTAAATCTTGTCCTTATTAAAAGATTGAAGTTTCATGCAAAATAAATATTCAACTATTATTAATTGTTGTCCTATTTTAAAATATTATTTTTATCTGCTAGCCACCTCAGCGATCTGATCGTCCTTCTATTTATCACTATCAATCACCTTTTTTTCTTTTTTTTTTGCTTGTTTTGATGATCTCGTATCATAGCCACTATCATCTATTCCATCATCTTTTCTGACTGAATCATCAAAGCACACAATTTTCACCTTTTTTTTTAATTCGTAAAAGGTTAAATGCCTAATTTATGTCTTCTTATTAGCAAAAAATGTAAAACTCTATGTAAAACAAAAATACAATATGACTATCTTTCTTAGGCATTTTAAAAATAATATTAAAAATACATTAAAAAGATAGTCATTAAGGGTGTGTTTGGTAGGAAGGAAAGCATTTTTTGGAAAATATTTTCCAATTTTCTCATGTTTAGTTGGGTTAAATGTTTTCCAAATCAACTCATTTCCTCAAATTTAAGGAAAATGACTTCCCTTCAAAACTTAAGGATAACATTTTCCAAAATTCTCTTCCAACTTCAAATTACAATTTTTTTTGTTAAAAAAATCAATTTATTTTGTCCCTACCCTCAAACCAGCCCCCAACCACCCCCCAAAAAATAAAATAAAATTTAAAGCTTGTTTTTAAAAAAATGTTTTTAACTTCAATTTTTTTACCTCACCCTCACTCCTACCCCCAGCCCTCCACCACCACCCAAAAAAAAAAAAAATATTAAAGGTTGTTTTTAAAAGATATTTGTAATTTTAATTTTTTATTTTTTTACCCCCCCTCACCCCATCAGCCCCCTCCCCCTTCAAAAAAATAATAATTTAAGTTTGTTTTTTAAAAAATAATTTCTACTTCAAATTTTTATTTTTTC